>NW_017259552.1:26071-29313 GCF_001594045.1 Atta colombica
CACACACACACACACACACACACACACCATAAATATTATAAACATTATAAAATATTGAAAATTATTTATTGATATTTTATTTATTATACAATATAAGATTTATTAATTTTTTTTTTACAGAAAATGTTCAAAATATTTACCCGACTGTTCTAAACACAATGCGACTCTCCACATAAAATTTTGTCGCACTTTATGCACATCTCAGGTATTAAGACTTGCTATTTGAATTTTTTCGATCAAATCCTCTCGATTGCGTGGTAATGTTCCATATATCTGATTTCGTATATAGCCCCATGCAAAAAAATCCATGGAGGTGAAATCAGATGATTGTGGTGGCCATTATGGACATGAATGCCTATGAATGCCTATCCACTTATGTGGAAATCAATTATTTATAATGCCACGAGCGAGATGTATGAGCTAGATGATTATCTTGCTGATAAATAATATGTGGTGTGATATTTAATGAAACATCGTCCAACAAATTTGACAGTGTTTCTTCTAAGAATTCTGAGTAAACTTGTGCCATGATATTAACATCTTCCGGAAAAAAAAGTGTCCAATAATTATATTGTCCACAATCCTTATCCTAACATGTTCATTGTGGTCATTGATACTACCGTCATTCCGAAAAGTGCATTCGTCTGTCTAAAAGATTCTTTTCAGGAAGTTATCATTTGCAATATTGTTTATGTCTGTATGATAAGGTATACAATAATATAGTTTATTACTAATAAATAATATAGTTGTTATTTTAAATAAATAATATAATTGTTATTTTTTCATATCTTCCATTTTTTCAAATTGTACGAAATTATCATCGTCTTTTTATTTATTAATTAGGTAAATATTTCATCGCATAGACTTTATAAAGAAGAATGATTCACATGATGTAAAAATAAACTAGCAAGGAACAACTGAAACTTTATTTATCAAGATTTATCCGTATATGTAAGCTTTTGAAAGCAAAATTATTAGGTGTACAACTTTGTTTCTGCCGTTTTCCTATAGATGGCTTTAGCGGTAAGTGGTGGTCGAAATAAATAGATCATAGACGTCATACAATAAACTTGGGCATCTGTCAACATAACTCGATAGAAACATTAGTCGATTTGTGTCTGCATCATAAAGTTATTCTCGATTGAAAATGTCTTCGAGCCAAATTCTCGTCATTTGCGGGAGGTTTTAATTTTTTGCTTCAATATGAAGAAATCTGCGGCTGAGGCTCATCGAATGCTCTCAAATACTTATGGTGAGGTCACTATTAGTGAAAGAACGTGTCGTGAGTGGTTTCAACGCTTCAAGAACGATGATTTTGACGTCCAAGGTCATGCTCTGTATTTGGTGGCACCACCTTGGCATAGTGTATTATGAACTGTTAAAACCGACTGAAACAATCACAAGCGATCGATATCGAACGCAATTGATGCGTTTGAGCCGAGCATTGAAAGACAAACGGCCGCAATACAACGAGAGACACGATAAAGTGATTTTGCAGCATGACAATGCTCGACCCCATGTTGCGAAAGTGGTCAAGACATACTTGGAAACGTTGAAATGGGAAGTCCTACCCCACTCGCCGTATTCTCCAGACGTTGCTCCCTCTGACTATCACTTGTTTCGATCAATGGCACACGGCCTGGCTAACCAGCACTTCCGGTCTTATGAAGAAGTAAAAAATGGGATCGATTCGTGGATAGCCTCAAAAGATGATCAGTTTTTTCGACGCGGGATTCGTACGCTATCCGAAAGATGGGAGAAAGTAGTGGCCAGCGATGGACAATATTTTGAATCATAAATGTATAATCAGTTTTTTACAATAAAGCCTCGAATTTTGAAAAAAAAAACGGCGGAAGCAAAGTTGTACACCAGTATTGTCCATCGCTGGCCACTATTTTGAATCATAAATGTATAGTTTTTTACAATAAAGCCTCGAATTTCGGAAAAAAAAACGGCGGAAGCAAAATTGTACATCTAATATTAAAGTATTAAATTTATTGGTCTGAGATTTAATCATAAATATAAAATCTTTCTCGACGAGGTAAATCTGGGGGGAACAATTTTTGGGCCTTTTGAAAGGATGTCATTTAAGATTATTTTTGATTATCTTGTACACTTTATGATTTATATTAAGATCACGTGTAATACAGCGATGCTAGTACGTGGATTTGCTACAGCATCTTACTTCAGCGATTATTTCTTCACCGGCGTACGTTTTGTGAACGTGTTGACGCGTGGAGTGCCATATTGGCAAATTCGACAAAAGAATATACCGAATAACGCGTGTGATAGATGCCGCTTATTAGAGAAACGATTAGCGTAAAGAACTGTTATCCTTTCATTTTTATGGCATAAATGAGCATATATTCGCTAACTCTTCATGATATAATGAGGCATCTTTTACTCACGTTTTCGTTACCAACAACTAGACGTTGTTTTTTGTTTGATTCACGTTATAGATACATGAGGATACAGAAGAATGTGGAATTAAATCGCGAATCAAACAAAAGATCGCGTTCTTTTCCTCCTCATGCGTGAAAGAGTATGTTTAAAAGACTAGGGTGGATATTTTGAACATCTTCTGTAAAAAAAAATAAATAAATCTTATATAAATATTGTAATAAAATAAAATATCAATAAATAATTTCCAATATTTTATAATATTTATAATAAATATTTATGATCTGTGTGTGTATGTGCGTGCATGCGGGCATGCGTGCGTGTGTGCATGTGTGTGTGTGCGTGTGCGGGCAATCTAAGCTACAAAAATATTTACAATGTATTCAAAACCAATGTTAAAAATATTGTTTAAATACTTTCTAATTAAAATATTGTATGCTGTTTGGGATTAACACTCTTAAAACATTCTGAATTTTCAAGATCAAGGCCTGAATATTGAATTAATTTTAGCAATTTTTTTCAACCGGTTGTATTTATATCGAAATTACATCGTTTGTTGGCTGTCATCGATTAAATTACGATTATTTTATGCGTTTCAGATCACGCAAGTTTTTCAAGAAACTGATTCCAGAACGGAATATACAGTACGAAGTTGCAGTTGACACGCTTTTTTTCTTTCTTTTGATTCTGAAAATTCAATCGGAACTTCATCGTCGATAACGTACGAAAAGTAAATGAATAAAAAAAGAAAGATTGTTGTAAGATATTCATATATTTCATCACGTTACCGATAAACATTTTTCATATATATATATATATAAATATATATAATAACATATGAA
>NW_017259552.1:29567-60275 GCF_001594045.1 Atta colombica
ATAAATATATATATAAATATATATATAAATATATATATATAAATATATATAAACATATATAATTATATATAATTATATATATATGAAGTTCTTATATGAAAAACATTTTATCGTATACATTTTATCGTAACTTATTAAAAAGTTTTTCATCTTTAATTATCGTTTCGGCTCCTCTTATAATGATCACAATGATTATTATTCTAGTCCATCATAATTGGAGTTCTCCCAATATTATTGGTATAAAAGGCGCCGACATTATCTACGCCTCGCAGTCGTTACCTATAAAACAACGCGTGTCCCTGTAAAATCAGCTATGCAACTGTTATATTGCCTAGTATGTATCCGTAACACTCTGTACATCCGAATCTGTTTGTATATGCTCGGATAATGTATCCCACAACAGGTTTATGCAATTTTCAAACTCTCGTAGTAATACAGTAGTTTTTGGTATATATTTCATTTCTCTGGAGGTTAAACTGTGAATATTTTCCGACACGATGAGAAATATTTTAATTGTTAATCAATTTCGCTCTATGCGGCTGTATAAATAGGCCCACTCGCGATATCTTTTTCAGTGTTTTGTGGAAAGAGAAAATATGCGGTTAGTGAGTCAGTCGCAGATGATCAAAGTATCGAATCTCGACGGCAAAGTACAAATCGATAAAGAGATGCGCAAGCATGGCATCATGCTATCGTCTTCTATACGCACTACTCGTCTGTAGATCGTCTGTGGAAATTGCGGCAAGACGAACGTGCTGATAAGTCTGTTGGAAGGTTTGCACGACGTACGATTCGAGAACGTGTAACTCGAAGTCGTTGCAATAGCCGAAATATCGATACCTGACTAATTTGTTATCATCGATCAAGAAAATCAGCTATTTTACGTTCTCCAATAGCAGCGATGTCACCGAGTAAGGCGCTTCTGAATTTCATCTTTATCTTTGATGACAAGTGATAAGCAGGATGTGATAAGAGAGTACTTTGCAATGAGCTGACACGCTGACATCGATTGCTTCTATCTCTGTAAAACGCAAAGATACGATAGATAGAATCATCTTATACGCCACAATGCAAATCTGTTGATTCTGTTCAAAAGATGGTACCAATCTGAAGTTCATGTACAACGAACGTGAATACCGACATGTCCTAGGATTTCAGCGATTAGTGTCGTAAATGAGGAATCTCGTGTGACATTTCGTGTTGTCAATATCTTTGTTCGCCACTTCGCTCTGATTTCGCTTTCTTGTTCAACTTCTGCGTTCTCTTTTTGTGAAAAGTGCTGCCTTATATTATTATTATGTGTTATAGTATAGTTATTGGTGCTTATTGCAATACCTCAGTTTTTATTTTGTTTTTACTTTTACTTTTAATGTTTTTTTACTTTTAACGTTTTTGTGAATGGTCGGCGAGCAGAATGTATTTCTACGAGTGAATGACGCGATTATTTCTGCGTTTTCATTACTCTATTAGTGCGTTTGTTCTGTGTTAGTTGTGTGTTTTTCATACATTTTTGTAATATTTTATAATTGCGTAATAATTTCTATAATCACGTCATAATTTTATGTTCAAAGCCGTTATATTCGTTATTGTTATTGTTTATTCGTCATTTACTTCTGTTTTTATTTAAAGAACAGACATAGTTATAAATAATTATTTTATTAAATTGCTGCGTGCCTTGTTATGCGATCCTACGCGTCTTGTACTGTATCTAATTCCGTGCACTTTAGCATGAGTCAGTCGACGTGTACCAAATGTAAACGTTTTATTTCGCATAAGTGCCCTTACGCTTTCTGTGGTACTGACAATGATTTGCGCTCCTCCGATGATTGCGATCCTGTTCTTGCGACTTGGCCGTCGTTGCCTCTGCTTGGGGCTGATGCCTCCTTGGCTGGTTATGTCTCACCGCCTTTTCTCTCATCTCTATCTGATGAGAATGACGGAATGCAGTGTCATTCTTCCCAGATGCCTTCTGATGTCTCATCGGCTCTTTCTGCAATTAAGTCTTCCTTGTCTACTTTAACCAAACCCATCTCTTCTTTGGAACACAGAATTGCTCGTATTGAGTCAAAACTTAGTCTTCTAGATCATCTCGAGCCTATTCTGGAGATTTAACTAGAATGATGGAGGTGCTACAGCGTCTCAGATGCTGAGGGTGCGACGAATAGATTGGCGGCGACGGACGGCCTATTCGCCGATCTGGCCGATCTGCAAGGGAAATCATCCTTGAGGAGCTTAGCCTCGCTAAGCTGGAGGGGAAGATGCGTGCTGGCTCCTGTGATTTCTACCGATGGTTCTCATGCCTTGCCGAATGGACTGTCTGCTAGTTTTGAGCGCATAATCAATGAGCAGATCTGATCATAAACTCACCATATTTGGTCTATCAAAAGTCCTTTCAGAAAACTGCATTGAAACTATAACAAAAATTTCATCCTCTCTTGATGTCTCGGTGTCTTTATCGGAAATTGCACGAGCCTTCAGGATTTCTGGCAGGAATTTGTCCTCGTGTCCACAAATTTACGACAATATGATCTGATCGTCAGGACTCATCGGAGGGGTGGATTGAATGCATCTGATGCCTGCAGCTCCTGGCTGGCCGGGAGTAGCCGCAGACTCGATTTGCGAGCAGGCTACAGTGGTGCACTTTTATTGAGGCTCGTCGCCTGGCAACGACGCATGGTGTTGGATGTGTTTAGATATGTAGGGAGATCACTTATTTTCGCGTCAAGGATAATTCGCCCTCGTATCGTTACACCTCCCCGGATTCACTTCTTTTCATTCTCGTTTCACTCCGTCCGCTCCCTCTTATCCCGCTCTCCGCTTGCGTCCGATGGAGATGGTTCTATGTGATTTCCTGCAGATTCATCTTCATTTTCGGGTGTTTCTCGCAATGGCGCAACACTGCGTGTTGCGCACATTATCGCTCGTTCCATATGTTATGTTATCGCCTCTTACCTTTAGATATTCTGGGCGCCGGGGAGATTTGGTTGCGGAATTCGATCGAATCTGGATCCGTCGACATAAATAATTACTCATTCGTTCGGATAGATCCACAGGCCGCGGGGGCGGTCTTACGCTATATATCGATGAGTCTCTCCAATTCTCCCTGATCGGCTTAGGCGTCGGTGGATACTTCACTGATACTGTTGCTGAGTCCATTTTGCTCGCGGTTGGCGGATGGCAGTCGTCTGCGTATATCGCCCTCCGGATGCACTACCTTTCCGACTTGCATTTTATAGAGTTATGCTTATTCTGTGCGGCATGTATAACCGATCGTGTGCCTGGGTGATTTCAGTGTCGACATATTTGGTCAAATTGACTATAATGCCAAATTGTTACTAGATATTGCTGTTTTCTCTTAGACAATTAATTGATGCTCCAATTGGCTTAATATAATTGGCAACTTGGATTTTATTTTTGTCTCGTCGAGCATTAATGTAGTTGAGTGCATAGTCAGCGATGCGATAAGTGTGAGTAACCATCCATGCGACGCTGACTATTCCGTGACCACATTGCCCTGGTCGTATATCTGTCTTGTGTAACGTTCATGCAATCAAGCCTAAGGACATCGAGTATGAGCTGATAAATTAGTTCCCTTTATATGTGGCATCGCATGTTGATGAGATGGCCTCTTATTTTACGTAACCTCTCTTACTGCAATTTTTGATCGACTCGTCCCGATTATTTGTAGGCATGTTTCTCGTCTCCCCGCGTCATGGCTGAATGGTGCAGTGCAACGACTTATTAAGCCGAAGAGACGAGCCCTTCTTTGATCCAGGTCTGTGATCTCAGTTCTGCGATGATGCTACATTGGGAGTCGGTCGGTCAGATGCCTTGTGCGTTTGACTCGTGACCTATTGTTACGAGTTCGAGTTTGCCGGCGCTCATAGAGCTGACTTGCTCCGATAGGGTAGGAGGCAATCTAAATATTTGATTGTTTCAGCATCATCATGGGCAAGCCAATATCCAATATTAATCCTAATCCTAACCCCTATCCTTAGTCTTCCAGAGCGTGCGTTTGGACGAGACGCAGATGAGTGAGATGAGATGAGCCTTCTCGTAGTTCCCCGTGGGCGCGAGACACCTCGAGGATCCGAAGCGTGTCGCGGCGAAACTGCTCACCCCTGTAGGCGCTGCTAGGTTTTTCCATCGCCCTTCTCGGGGTTCGTTGGATGGTGGATAGTTTGTCGCATATACCTTTGGTATATAGGTGGCATGTTCGCCCCGTCTTTGGGACGGAGTCGAGTTACATAACTAGCGGTATTATAAGGATTTGTGGAACGACATGAATATTGCTGTTCATCGTGAGAAAAAAATCCTTCCTCTCTACCTCCCTTACAACTGATTCTTCGCTCCAATTCTGGAAAAATCTCCGTGCTCTTGGTGGTGCACAATCCTCTTCTGCTTCTATGACTTTGCACTTCAGAAATCTTTTTCTCTTGAATAATCATTTTCTTGATACTCTATCTTCTTCGTCTTATTCCTTTAACTTTTTTACTCATTCACCTTCTTTCTTCCTCTCCTCATGTTTCTTCGACCTTCAATTTTGCTCCAATCACTCTTACTGATCTATCTTTACAATATTTTTAAGCGCATTAACCTGACTTCCGCTGGGCCTCTTGATCTGTCCAATTGTATGCTTCTACTGTGCTTTCCTCAATGTCTTAATTCCCATCTCTATATGTTAAATTTCTCCCTCTCTCATAGTATCTTTCTCTCCTCCTGGGAACATTCAATTGTTTTTTCCATTCCTAAAACTAATAATTCCTCTTCTCTTTCATCTTTTCGCCCTAACTCGTTCCCTTCTTTCCTCTCAAAGTTGCTTGAATATATCTGTTTCTCACAGATTATTGTCTCCCATTTTAATATCCTTCCTTTCTGTCAGTCTGGTTTTCGTCGATCTCACAGCACGACGGAATTGCTTCATATCATGCTTCATAATTTCGACAATTATCATTTTATTTCCATCGTGCTGGTTCCATGATTTCCATCCATTGCGCTGGACTTCACAAAGGCTTTCGATACCATCAATCATCTACTTTTAGTTAAAAATCGTATCGAAACAGTTAACTGAAGACAGTTAACTGAAGTCTGTGATCTTTCCCATCCTCTCGTTAATCCACCCGTTCCTTACAAATCGCACGCAAGTCCTATATAAGTCGTATATAATTCTTTTCCTCTTTTTTCATCTACTCGTTCTCTCTGTTCCCCAGAGTCCCCCAGAATTCTCGGACTTTTACTCTTTAATATTTTTGTCTCTGATTTGTCTAATGTTTTTCTGTCTTCTGAGCTCTTCATGTATGCAGGTAACATAATTTTTCTCAAATCCTTTCATCCATTTGATGTTTTAGCAATTTGCTTTGAATACAAACTTAAAATCTATCGCCGAATGATCCACTAATAATGTGTATTTAAATCTTTCTAAATCATCCTTGCTAATTGTTGGTTCCTCAACATTATTATCTCGTATTCAGTTCTTCGACATTTCTCTTAATTCTATTCCAATTCCTCGCTCCTCGTCTAATAAGATTTTTGTGTGTACATTAACTCTTCATTGTCACACGTGGCGTCGGGCTGCTCTTCTTTATCCCCTTCGCCACATCCTTTCCTGCTCTCAAAAACTCCTCACTTTTCAGTTATTTCTCTATTTGATTACGCTGATGTCGCCTACATTCCTACTCTGCCAACATCTGCTAAATCGTGTACAGCGTATCCAAAATTCTTGTCTCCGTTTCTCCTATTGTGTTCGTAACTACGACCACATGTCTCCATATTATCAGAAATCTGGCTGGCTTAAAATTTGGCAACGTTTTATTCTCCACCTGTGCTGTCTTGTATTTTCCCTCCTTCGCTCCAATACTCTTCTATATCTGCGATGTTTCCTTCCAATTGAACTTTGAGCATTATTCCTCTTTCAATCTTCTTGTTACCAAACAAGATACCAAGATTACTTATCCTTTCCAATGTATCAGTCCACTAAGTTTCGTGTTGCTTTCTCCTACACCTCTGTTAAACATTTTAATTCCCATCCTAATTCAATAAAAATCTCTCCCTCTCCTTTCCGCTGCCTCGCGTTTCATTGCGTCACTCAATATTCAAACAGTACTGACGTAATTGGAGTGTTTGCGCGTGCGTGTATGTGTGTGTATATGAGTGTGTGTGTGTGTGTGTGTGTGTGTGTGTATGTTTTTAGCTAGTTAGTTTACCTCTTATTGTTGTCTTCTGATTTTGTTAGGCTTTAGGCAATTTTGCTGACACTTAACCATTTGCAAGCTACTACTTAGGTGTACAACTTTGCTTCCGCCGTTTTTTTCCGAAATTCGAGGCTTTATTATAAAAAACTGGTTATACATTTATGATTCAAAGTATTGTCCATCGCTGGCTACTTTCTCCCATCTTTCGGGTAGCGTACGAATCCCGCGTCGAAAAAACTGGTCATTTTTTGAGGCTATCCACGAATCGATCCAATTTTTTCCTTTTTCATAAGACCGGAGGTGCTGGTCAGCCAGGCCGTGTGCCATTGTTCGAAACAAGTGATAGTCAGAGGGAGCAACGTCTGGAGAATACGGCGGGTGGGGTAGGACTTCCCATTTCAATGTTTCCAAGTATGTCTTGACCACTTTCGCAACATGGGGTCGAGCATTGTCATGCTGCAAAATCACTTTATCGTGTCTCTCGTTGTATTGCGGCCGTTTGTCTTTCAATGCTCGGCTCAAATGCATCAATTGTGTTCGATACTGATCGCCTGTGATTGTTTCAGTCGGTTTTAACAGTTCATAATACACTACGCCGAGCTGGTACTCTTGTTTTCTTCAAAGCTTTTAATAAGCCGTCGATCATGAATTATTATTGCTCAAGTTTGAACATTACGGACTCTTCTTTTCCATCTTTTCCTTTATCCGTTCTTTCTTAATAGATTGTACTCAGAGGATCCTTTTCAATCCTTACCCTACTTTCTCTTCAGCACGTATTGTGGGATTTCTTCCGGTGTCCCTCAAGGGGGCTTTGTTCTTGACCTCTTGTTATTCACATTTTTCATCTCTAATCTATCTTCTCTTCCCATTCCTTTAAACTCCTTATGTACGTAATGATGTTTTATTATTCGATTAACGATGTATTATTCTTCTAAAGACTTTTGTCTCCAATAATTCCTCTTCAACTTTGGTTTTTCTTAATCAAGACCTTCACTTCATCTCTGAGTGGGCTTTATCGAATTCTCTTCACCTCTTAAACCTCTTTAAGTCTTTGATGCTTATTGCGGTTTACCGGCTCCTCTTCCTCACTTTTTCGTTTATCGTCCTTCTCCATCTTTCTTAATTCAATTCCTATTTCACAATCGTCTTCCATTAAAATTCTAAGCATCCACTTTGACTCTTCTTTTTAGCAAGCACGTCTCTGTCAAATATCAAGCTGCATTTCTCTGACTTCTTTATTTATTATATTTCCGTCACATCCTTACCATTCAGAAGCTTTTAGTATCTCAACTCCTCATAATCTCTTTCTTTGATTACATCTATATTCCCATCTTAATTCAGAAACTGTTCCCGAAGTACAAAACTCCTGCCTTCGTTTTTTCTATAAATTCGTAAATTCGATCATTTATCGCCTTGTTTATTCAATCCCACTGGCTTAAAATTCATCAGCGTTTCACTCTTCACCTTTGCTCGACTATTACGTTATCGACTACTACGTTCCAACACTCCCTTCTATCTTCATAATCTTTTACATATCTTAATTTTTAGCTCCACTCTCAAGGTACCCATCTCACTCGATGATGAACTCACAATTCCTTGTCTTTTCCCATTCAGCCAAATTTCGCCTTCTCCTATATTGCTGTTAAATTTTATAACATACTCTCCCCATATTTCTTCCTCTTCCTCTTTTCATTCGCCATATTTCGTATGTTACTCTTTACGAGTTGACTCTCTTATGATCACAAATATGCTCTTGCATCTGCGTCATCACTCATCTTTCTTATCCCGCTATTATGTACTACTAATGTACTTGTCAATTATTATATTCAATTTTGTATTCAATTTTCATATTAATATCTTAAATCTATGTTACAATGGTATGTTACGTTTTATATTCTGTAATCCAACTTTCATATTATATTGTTAAATTTATGTTTTATGTTCGCTTTTGTGTTTCCAAATATAATTCTCTACTCTCTTTTCTGATAAGCGCAGCAAATTTTGCAGATATCTTACCATTTTGTGCACCTATACACTTAATTTTTCTCGTCAAACTCTGCAGTTGCTATGTTATTTGTTTATTTTGTAATTAATACACAAATAAATTAAATTAAATTAAATTAAATTAAAGTAAATTGAATTAAATTAAATTATAAATTAATCTCGTTCTACACACGTTGTTCAATCGACATCGCAATGTCGATCAACAAATTTGGATTTGGAGAAGGAAGCGAATCGCACTATATGCTTGCTCAGAAATTACGTGCGAGATAATGCTCTTTGCAGCCGACTTTGACACAAAGCAAGATTCGACGATTAGCGGCTACCAGTGGATGATGCTGACGCAGCAAACAAACGATATGTGCAGCAGAGTATTCAAGATTTGAAAGATCGTCTGAACGAAATCGAGAAGAAGATTACAGCTTTACAAACTATGCAATTTATGCTAGGGATAGGCGTGTTAAGCGATTAATCGATACGTTGATGTTTGGCTGAAGCAAATTTTTACTTGAATTTTCTCTAATCGATTAATCGATGTCCGATTAATTTTTTCAATATCGATTGCCAGTGATACCATTTCTCTAAGCACTACGAACTATGATCCTACGGCGCGTTCGTTTACAATTGCAAAGCTGCTTTCTCTGCTGAACGCAGTCATTGTATGAGATTTGATGCGAAGTACAAATAATCGCAGTGATGAATTCCAAAGAGAGCAAAGGTTAGTTAATTTTAAAAATATATATGCAATTAAATATTTATTCTATTGAATGCATTTACAATAATCGTGCTTGTGAGTTATGCATAGTAAACTTAACCTCTTAGCTTAAAAAAATAATTGAGCTCAGGGCCTTTATTCTATACGCTACCGATGTATAATTATCGGTATTATTGTTGTTGCGCAATTTTTTTGATAATAAAAAACAACGCAACGACATAGACAATCATAGGTAATATGTACAGAATAAAGGCCATACAAGTAAATTTATACCAGCAAAAGTAATTGCTTTAATGGAAACTCATTTTTCTTACATAATAATTTACTAACTGCGTTCAGTAGAAAAAGCAATGTTTGTTATAAAATTCTTTAATATATCATAAAACTAATCACATCAAAGAATCTTATGACATTGCAGTTACAAAGCTATTTTTTTCTGCTGGAACATAATCATTGTTCTTATTATAGCAAATGAAAGACGACACTATGTATTTTCGAATCAACGATCTTTTTTATTTAAGGATCTAATTACGTGAATATGTCTGGATAAAACGTAAGTTTTATCTTTATTCTTTTTCTTTTATTTGAAATTAACATAAATTTTTTATTCTGGCTAAATACATAAAAATAATATCATTGCAACGATGATGCAGCCTATGAATATGTGTTACAGCAGTTGAAAATCGGCAATTGTATTTTGCATGGAGACAAAATTAAATAAATTAAAGTCTACATCGTTCAATTGATGACATTGATTAGTAATTTTTAAATTCTAACGAAATGTGTCTACAAAGAAATGACTTAATTACACTATTTTTAAAGCTTTCCAATGAAGATTTCGTCGTCATCATCCTCTATTGTAAGTATTGATATGAATGATTCATGTAGCAATTCTAAAGGTATTAATAAACTATCATAAATAGATCTATTCTTATATCTTTAATTTTTTAATACCAAAACATAATATTCGTGCACACTATTAAGCTTTTAACATTATATATACAAATATGTATATAATAATATATATATGAAACTTGCAGTAACATTGCAGAAACGCAATGTTGCAGATTGCACTGTAATATCGCTGCAATATTGTATTAGGAATGGTAACATATAATACATATTACGGCGTAAGATTTTACAAATGGTTACATTTTGGCATTTGGGTCATTAAAAAGATTTTGGCTTTTGAGTAATGAACTGCACATATGAAAACATACATCAATTACATGATTGTTAATTAACACTGTACAATTATATGATTGTTAATTATTTCCATTAATTTAAGAATTATAGTGTTCGTTGAAACATTTATCATCGCCAATGCGCAACAAGATTTTTCAAACTTTATATTATCATAATTTTTTGAAATATTTGGATTGAAAAAATTCTCTGAATATTGCAAAGAAAATGAAATAGATTGCGTGGAGTTTCTTATTATTTCATCAATTAAAAGAATATATACAAAATAGGCATACCTGCATAAAGTAAAATACACAGGGTCTCACAGCTACCGCATTTCCTCTTAAAGACATTCGTGAGATAATTTCTTAATCAATAATTACTTTCAAATTAAAGACCGTTTCAAAATATTAAATTAATATTGAATCTTCAGAAACATCACACAACATCGAATCACAGCATAGCAAAATGTTACAAAAATGTAATAAAAACGGTTTAATGTTCATTAAAGTATTAAGTGTACAACTTTGCTTTCGCCGTTTTCCTATAGATGACTTTAGCGGTAAGTGGTGAATAAATGGCGAAATAAATCATAGACGTCATACAATAAACTTGGGCACCTGTCAACCCCATAGAAACATTAATCGATTTGTGTCTGCATCATAAAGTTATTCTCGATTGAAAATGTCAGTTTACGAGCCAAATTCTCGTCATTTGCAGGAGGTTTTAATTTTTTGCTTCAATATGAAGAAATCTGCGGCTGAGGCTCATCGAATGCTCTCAAATACTTATGGTGAGGCCGCTATTAGTGAAAGAACGTGTCGTGAGTGACTTCAATGCTTCAAGAACGGTGATTTTGACGTCATGTTCTGTATTTGGTGGGATCGGCGTGTGTATTATGAACTGTTAAAACCGACTGAAACAATCACAGGTGATCGGTATCGAACGCAATTGATGCGTTTGAGCCGAGCGTTGAAAGACAAACGGCCGCAATACAACGAGAGACACGATAAAGTGATTTTGCAGCATGACAATGCTCGACCCCATGTTGCGAAAGTGGTCAAGACATACTTGGAAACGTTGAAATGGGAAGTCCTACCCCTCCCGCCGTATTCTCCAGACGTTGCTCCCTCTGACTATCACTTGTTTCGATCAATGGCACACGGCCTGGCTGACCAGCACTTTCGGTCTTATGAAGAAGTAAAAAATTGGATCGATTCGTGGATAGCCTCAAAAGATGACCAGTTTTTTCGACGCGGGATTCGTACGCTACCTGAAAGATGGGAGAAAGTAGTGGCCAGCGATGGACAATACTTTGAATCATAAATGTATAACCAGTTTTTTACAATAAAGCCTCGAATTTCGGAAAAAAAACGGCGGAAGCAAAGTTGTACACCTAATATTTTAACATCTTTAAAAAACATTTATGAAGTTGTATATTTAAAAAGAAGGAAAAGATAGAAAGAATTATTTAGCCAGGTGCAATATTTCGAAGAAAAGAAACAAGATGCGAATGATTCATCATGAATACTTTAAGGGTAAAATTATTGGGAATGTTAATTTTAAAATATTTTCAAGAGATGGCGTAACTAGTACTATCGCATCGGGCTATATTGTTGCTATTTTTATGCTCAATCATGTGACTTTAGTTTTTTAGTATGTATCATTTTGATTAGTTCTTTTGGAACGCCTTGCGGACAAGTCTTGATATCTGTTGTGTGCAATATGTATTGCGTCATTAGTGATTATGACGTTCTTAGGGACGTTTTTCGGCTACGGTCTGAGAGCTAGTTTTTGGTTTTTTGCCTTTTGCCTTTCGTTCCATTTTCTTTATAATACTTGATATTTGCGTCCGGTGCATTCATACTTGCTTGTGCGGTAACATGCGATCCCCTTAAGGAAGGAGAGTCGAGTGGCATCGGCCGCCTCCTTATTTCCCTCTCCTTCCTCCGTTAACGTCTATAAACTATACTAAGTTAGGCGATATCTCTGTCGAGCAGTTCGAAACATTTGCTAAAGAAATTTTCACTCTGGCATCGAATGAGTGCTCGTCTATGGAGGTTACGGTTGATCCTCTTGGAAAAGATGTCATGAGGATCCTCTTGGATCGTGCAAAGTGGCAGGCCAAAAAAAATATAACTTCGAACATGCTTATATACAATCCTATTTTGGGGATTGTTTTCGCAGCGTCAGATGAACTTAGTCAATCTGAGTCTACCCTAACAGATATGGATCCACACGCCTATTGTGCATATTTAAGTGGAAAGTGACCGCATCACTGAGCAGACGTATGAGGTTTTAATGAAGCGGCAGGTAGCAAAAATAGTTTATATTGATATCATGCGTATGAAAAAAATATCTTATGGAAAAATCTCAATCGAAATGACCACTGCGGACACGAAGGCTAACCGGCTCGTGATCAACATTATATTTATCAAGGTTGGTTTTTCGCTTTCTATCCCCATGTATAAAATAATGTAATCGGGCATCAAAGGTGTGCCAACTACGGAACAAGAGCTTAGCCTCATGCGCTGTTATAGAAATAAGAAGGCTTAATAGGCGTGTGGTGATGGTCAGGGATGAAATAGTGGCATGCGTTCCTTCCACTATTATTATATAAAATTTGCAGGCTAAATACTACTCAGGCAAATATATCTCTTTTATGATGCCCATGAAGTTATCTCCTTTGTCCCTAGAATTAAAACGTGTTGCTACAGGATTGGACACATACGTAAATATTGCAAGAACTGCCCACGCAAGCTGTGCGGCAAAGACGCTCACAATGGCGATGTATGCGAAAGGCAGGATTTTCCTCCCATTTGTGTGAATTGTTCAGGTGATCACCTTTCAACATCCCCCGAATGCTTTCTTTTTATTAGGTAAAGAATGTACAAGCATTAGCAGCTATTGAAAATATATATCGCTTTGGGAAAAACGCCTGTCCTCTAACATCTCTTATAGCATTCCTAAAGCAAGATTGGCGATTGGTAATGTAAACGTTGCAGATTATAATTTTCGTAATTTTCCTTTATTTTCCTTTACAAATAATCTGGCTCATCACTCAATTAATAGCAATAATATTCTCTTTTGGAAGAATTGAATACACAAGGTCTTCCGCGGAGGTGACTTCTAAATATCCCTTCACTTCCTTCGGCCGTCCGCGTTTTCCTGTTACAAACCAGGGAAGTCATTTTCTACAACATGATAGCAAATCTAACCTAAAGAATTTCAATACTGGTCCTTCGTCCTAGCAACCTGATACCATCAGGCAAAAAACTGATATTGAAAATTGATATCTCCTAATGGCAGAACCCCCTGGCAGTCAGGGCGTCGCCTTTAGTGGCGATAAGTGGAACATCAATGTGAGGATCATAGCTATAGCATTGTACACAATAACCGTCATCCTGAAAACTACAATATGATCAACTCTATCATGGATATTAATGCTTTTTTCTCGTTTTTTAAACAATGGCTGGATCATTCTTATACATGAAGGCTTTGCACCTCTCTTAGTTTATCGATAGATAAATCAGTTTCGCGTCTTGTAGACTACTTGTGCACATAATAATCCTAAGAAAGATTATTTATTAGACCATTGCTCTTAAAGCAACTAAGCAAACTAGCTAAATTAATCTACAACTATAACTTATATTTGCTAGCACTCAGATTAATTTAACTCTGATCATAACATGCCTCCTAATAGCTACAGCAATTTCATCATCGTCAGCTGGAATTGTAGAGGCTTATAGGGAAAAATTCTGGAAATACATGCCATGCTTATGATATCTGGTACTTGCAGGCAATCAAAATAACAGAAAACATTCAGATACACTCTAAGATATACAATGATCAGGAATGATCCGATCGTGATCAGAAATATCATATTGTCATATTTATATTATATTTGACGATTCAGCGAAGAACACATTAACATGGACGAACTCAACCTTGCTATCGTCTCTTCCAGATCTAAGTCAGCGCTTGGTTTGGATCAAATCGATTATAGCATCATTAAGAATTTGACGCTTGAATTTGAATTTGATGCCTTTCGATGCTATTGAAAATTTACAATGGAATTTTCTGCCAGAGCACTTTTCCGGACAACTGGAATGAATCTCTTGTCGTACTGATTCCCAAGTCGGGAGGCCAATCTCATTACTCTCATGTTTCCTGAAAATTATGGAAAAAATTATATATTAAAGATGATATATTAAGATGATATATGGAGTCGAGGGCTTTACTTCCCTGCAATTAAACTGGTTTCCGCTCTCACAGTGCATGCTCTGATAACTTTGTTGTGCTCACTAACTGTATCCAGGGAGAATTTATTGACAACGCTATCACTATAGGTGTGTTTTTGGACATAGAGGGTGCATTTGATAATATCATCCCCTCTATTCTCGTCGAGGATCTCTATCGCTTGGGAATTCCAATAAAAGAAAATTCGTGAAAATTCGTATTAGTAAACAATCTGCTTACCAATAGATCAATATCATTCATTTGTGAGGGAGAACTTAAGGCCTGTCATTTTGAAGGGCACATCATAGGAGTCCACTCTCGGTCCCCTTCTCTTTAACTTTTACTGCGCGATCTATTTACTTATTCCATTAATGAGTGTCTGCATAAGGACATCATTTTATTACAGTATGCTGACGATATAGTTATGGTATATCCTTAACAGTGATGTTGAAGCTCAGTACAAACATCGCTCAGTAATATACTCACATATTTCAGAAGCATAGGTCTAGAGTTATCATCTTCAAAGTTCCAATGGATGCTCTTCAGAAGGAAAAGGAATACCCACTCAGAAAAAAATTAAAATCCAGAAAAGGAAAATTTCCAGAGCGTACATCGTCTTTCTTGAATATTACATTAGATTCCAAGTTGAAGAGAAGGATCATTTCAAATCTCTGTTTAACAAGAAACGATTTTTAACTAACATTTTGTCTGTTCTAGCAGATACTAAGTGAGATTCGCATCCGAGTATTCTTCTTAATTTATACAGGTCCATCTTTCGATCAGCCATAGAATACGGATGCCATTATTATATTCAAGTTAAAGGGCAATAAAAGCGAATTTACACAACTGAAGCAATTAACAAAAATTTACGCTTGGCTCTCGGCTTCCGTACGTCCACACCTATCAATGTTTTGATGGCAGAAGCTAAAGAAACGTCTTTGCATCAAGATTCGGCTATATGACATCCAGATATATTTATAAAGCCTTCTTTAGAAGAAATACTCCAGCTCTTTTGACTATCTGCAGAGAGTTATATGTCATGTCAAGATAGCAAGCTTTATCGGCAGTTCCGGCGCTTAAACAATATGTTGTCCAAAAATATGCGCTTAAGTCTGTGCAAAGACCTTCCGTACCATATATATCATATATATAAATGCAACTACCAAAGTTACATATTTACTTAACAGTTCGAATCCTTGACTTCCATCTTTAAGAAAGCGAATAGCCGCATTCACCGGATCCATTTTCTGAAACTATCAGTTAAGTATTCTGCACGAAGTTCTCTCATTTTGGTTTAAATCTGAGAGGTAGTCTGGTCGGCTCTGCCGTCTTCTCAATCGATCTTAACATAATTATCAAACATAAATTGCCACCAGAAACTTCGATCTTCGCGACTGAAGTCTGGGTCATTTTACAGGCCACCTTTATTGCCGAGAATCGATTTTGTGATTATCTGCTCTGACTCCTTAAGGGCGTTACAGACTATTTCATCTGGCAGCTCCAATAACACGAATTACCTCATTCATGATGTAAAAAATCATCTTTCTTATATGAAACAACATAGCTTCATCGTCAATTAGTCTGAGTATCAGAACATAAAGATATTCGAAATTGCAGACTAGCTAGTCAATGAGGCTGTCTTCATGGACATCGACCCAAATTCAAAATTCCATTTCAAGATTTTCTGATTAATTCAAAGCAATCCCACATGACCAAATACCAAGCTTATTTAGATCACTGCGCATCATTTAAAGGGCAACTACGATGATTATCACAGAAATAGTTCACTCAAACTGATTTTCTAATAAAAAATTGAAAAGAGAGGAAATTGTCCCATTTCTAGAATCAGATCCAACCACTACAACCTAACATATAGGCTGCATCGGAAGGGTATTATTGATTCACCGGCTTGTCCCTGCGGCGATCCGAGACAAGACATTAATTATGTTCTCTTTTACTGTAGACTGAGTATACATAAGTGTGATAAATTCCGCGAGTATCTTAAAAAGTTCTTTTCATTCTACCATATCCTATTGACATAGTATAATTAAGGATCCTCCTGCTACACTCCGTCGTCTTATTATAGCTTTCATTAAATTCTTAAATCTTAATATTTAATTCCTATGTGCAATTATAGCAGAGGGGGAACGAAGGGGGACGAAGAACTGTTATCCCTCTCCCCCTCACTAGGCGGCGCTACCGCCTGGATGTTTCGCTCTGGCCGGAATTGCCGTCAGTTCTGCGGCGGGTATACCATTATTACCCGAAAAAGAAGATGTGTCATTTTGCTGAAGTGTAAACAACATTGTTTTTTTGAGCATTGAATATGTCGAATTTTATATCAACAAAACGCAATTTTCAGGAAGGTTTGTTTTTTTGGTTTTGAAGAAAAGTGCTATTAAAAATCAACGAATGCTGTTGGAAGCTTATGATAATTATATTTTATCGATTTCAACATGTGAATACTAGTTTCGATGCTATAAAAAAGATGATTTTGACGGAAGACAAGGAATATCCAGGCCAGCCGAAAAAATTTGAAGATGAGGAAGTGGAAGCTTTATTTGATTAAGACCCGAGTCAAACGCAAGAAGAACTTGCAGAATCAATGTTGATCAAGCGATTTCAGACGGTTTGAAGATTATTGGAATAATTCAGAAGCAAAGAAATTGGGCCGTACGAGTTGAAGCCGAGGGGCGTCGAAAGATGTAAAATGATTTGTGAATTGTTGCTTCATAGACACAGGAGAAAAAGTTTTTGCATCGTATCGTGACGGGTGATGAAAAATGGATACGTTATGATAATCTGCGCAAAAAATCATGGTGTAGGCCAGGCGAACCATCAACATCGACGGCAAATATTCATGGCCAAGCTCTGTATTTGGTGGGATTAGCTAGATGTAGTGTATTATGAGCTGCTCCAATCTAACGAAATTACCACTGGGGAACACTACTCAACAACAATTGATGTAATTGAGCATTGAAGCAAAAACGGCCAAATTACGCGAAAAGACACAATAAAATGATTTCTCAGCACGACAACACTCGGCCACATGTTGCGAAACCGGTCACGGAAACGTTAGAAGCGCTTAGATGGGATATCCTATCATAGATATACCCGCCGTATTCTCCAGATATTGCTCCTTCTGATTATCAGCTATTTCGATCGATGACTTATGGCTTGTTTGAGCAGCGCTTCCATTCTTATAAAGATACCAAAAATGGGTCGTTTCGTTGATAATCTCAAAGATGTGTCGTTCTTTCGAATCATGGATCCATCTATTATTAGAAAAATGGGAAAAAGTAATGGCTAATAATGATGGACAATATTTTGTATGATTAATTTGTAACCATTTTTTCACAATAAAGCCGTATTTTTACCAACAAATCCCTTAAAATTACATTTCCAATATATTAATAGTATTGTAAGTAAAAAATAGTATTGTTTGTAATCTGCATTATACCATATACATATATCTAATTTGTGAGATGACACAGAAAGATTTTATTTTAAGAAATTAAATATACTGAGAAAGATTATATCATGTAATCTTTTTTCCACAAGAATATTTATTATAGAATCTCACGTGATCTCATCACTACATGTTATACATAGAGAGTTAGTTACGTGTGAACTGTGAATGCAATGAAAAAAGGCGCCGTGATTTAGACAGCCAATTAGACTGTTAATGTTTCATCTCTGTTTTTTAGAGATATGCTATAGTTACAACTTTTATGTAGTTAGAAATAAAGTAATATACATTTATGATAAAAGTAACTAGTGAAATCGTTACCGTTATTTCAAATATTAGGTGTACAACTTTGCTTCCGCCGTTTTTTTTCCGAAATTCGAGGCTTTATTGTAAAAAACTGATTATACATTTATGATTCAAAGTATTGTCCATCGCTGGCCACTATTTTCTTCCATCTTTCGGATAGCATACGAATCCCGCGTCGAAAAAACTGGTCATCTTTTGAGGCTATCCACGAATCGATCCAATTTTTTACTTCTTCATAAGACCGGAAGTGCTGGTCAGCCAGGCCGTGTGCCATTGATCGAAACGAGTGATAGTCGGAGGGAGCAACGTCTGGAGAATATGGCGGGTGGGGTAGGACTTCCCATTTCAACATTTCCAAGTATGTCTTGACCACTTTCGCAACATGGGGTCGAGCATTGTCATGCTGCAAAATCACTTTATCGTGTCTCTCGTTGTATTGCGGCCGTTTGTCTTTCAATGCTCGGCTCAAACGCATCAATTGCGTTCGATACCGATCGCCTGTGATTGTTTCAGTCGGTTTTAACAGTTCATAATACACTACGCCGAGCTGGTCCCACCAAATACAGAGCATGACCTTGGAGCCGTGAATATTCGGTTTGGCCGTCGACGTGGAAGCATGGCCGGGAACTCCCCATGATTTTTTGCGCTTGGGATTATCGTAATGAACCCATTTTTCGTCCCCAGTCACAATGCGATGCAGAAATCCCTTCCGTTTTTGCCTTTCAAGCAGCTGTTCACAAGCAAATAAACGCCGTTCAACATCTCTCGACTTCAATTCGTACGGCACCCAATTTCCTTGCTTCTGAATCATTCCCATGGCTTTGAGGCGTTTTGAAATGGCTTGTTGAGTCACTCCCAATGATCGTGCCAATTCTTCTTGATTTTGACACGAGTCTTGCTCAAGTAATGCCTCCAATTCTGCATCTTCGAAAACCTTCTCTCTTTCACCGCTATGCCGGTCTTCGACGTCAAAATCACCGTTCTTGAAGCGTTGAAACCACTCACGACATGTTCTTTCACTAATAGCGGCCTCACCATAAGTATTTGAGAGCATTCGATGAGCCTCAGCCGCAGATTTCTTCATATTGAAGCAAAAAATTAAAACCTCCCGCAAATGACGAGAATTTGGCTCGTAAACTGACATTTTCAATCGAGAATAACTTTATGATGCAGACACAAATCGACTAATGTTTCTATGGGGTTATGTTGACAGATGCCCAAGTTTATTGTATGACGTCTATGATCTATTTATTTCGACCACCACTTACCGCTAAAGCAATCTATAGGAAAACGGCGGAAGCAAAGTTGTACACCTAATATATAATTATGTTTACCATGAACATTACTCAGAAGAAAATGTAACATTGTTATCGAAAAAAGTAACTTGTAACGGTAACGACATTACTTGCCAACCCTGTTGTACACTATGTGCTAACCATCTAAGTTCTTCCGCGAATTACATGATGCAGTCTATAGCGGTGAAAGCATTAAATAGATAATGTATCGTGGTAGGAATAATGCATGTAATATCTGATGCTGAATGATACTGTTGTAATGATGATATGTGTATATAGCCGATATTCCTATTCATCTTTTCCGATGCGCTATTCTAGGTCAACGTAAACTACGATCGGGATGCGCTTTTTCCTGCAATGGTTGCCGAAGCTCAATCACTTGTCTTCGGTAGTTGATCGCACAATCGTTCAATTTTCCTCAGTCTTCGCTGTGGATCTTCAATTTAGCGCTCGAGTTGAAGTAGACACTGAAAAAAAACCGCATACTTCTTCTTATTATTCTTCTTCTTATTATTATTATATGAAAAAATTTTCACGTACCTATTGCAGAAATATTTCTTATACTCTTTTCTGCTAAATTGAGCGCTAACGAGACGGAATAGATTTTTAATAAGCGCAAAATATCCCGCCTTGTCATTCTCCACGTACAAGAGCTATTCGTGCTTACTCGTCTTTCCATCGGTGAGTCGCATCGGCACAATCTTCTTCTCAATGATGTAGACATTGATGGATATGTCGTTCAAAGTTTCAAATTCTTAATTTGGCTCAACGTTATTGGAAATTCGATGAGATTTAGAACCGATGTATAAGGATGGCGGAGGATTCTTGATATGTATGACTTTTAGCCGGTGTAGAGCGGCAACAACAGATCACGCAAATGTCCGCGGTATGCACATTTGATTACCATTCTCTTTAGCAGAGCTGGGTAATATTTAAAATGTATTTAAAAAATGGAAATGGCATTTTCCATGGCATTTTAAATGGTTTTTGGAAAATCATTTTCATTTTACATTTGAAATGGAATAATGTCTATCATTTAACCATTTATAAAATAGATAAATGATTATTTTACAAATTTTTCCTAGAATCATTGATGTATAAGAAGTTTTATGATTGGCCAAAAATTTTTATGAATATTCAAACAAATTGCAAATTAAACTGTAAAAAGAAAATTAATTCCAGAGAGTCCGTAAATATCTTAATAAAAATCTTAATAAAAATGAATATTCCAGCTCTTTATATAAAATACTATATAGATTTCTAAAAATGTATTATTCTTGACATGATTATAATTTTGTACGCTTCTCATATTAACTTGATTTATTCAAGTAAACGGTCCCATTTTCAAATCATATAATATTAAAAAAATAAAAAACGGGGAATTAAAAGCCTTAAAATGCGGTAATTGGTGCGCATATAAATATATTTTGACAATGTCTACTGATCTATTATATAAAATAAAATAAATAATTGAACGTTTCGGCTGTATTCATAAGCCATCTTCAGCAGTCCCCAATCAGAAAAATTGTTCACATTCACATGTTCAACCGTGTAGTAGCAATAAGTAAGTCTATACAGATTCCCATGTCCGACGTAACCGGTGTAAGTAACCGTCAATTAGTTGATAAACTAAGAGCTAAATCAAACGTAATTATTAACAAGAATGTTACTAGAATAAAGGATAAAAACTGTAAAGAGACTTACTTACTACAATCCATAACACTGTACAATATTATAATAAAACATAAATTAAAATCACAAAAAAATAAAATAAAATAATTTCTTAAAAGCGGCATAGTGTCAAAGAAAAGTCGACTGAGGTAAGAGAACATTGAGAAGTAAACATTCTAAGAAAGGAAAGAAATAAAATGTCAAAAGTCATCGAATTGAAAAATAATCTAGATAGTCATTTAAGTATTCCAATTAAAATTTATTATTATAAAATTATTATTATTAAATTTATGATTATATTCGTGTAAGTATGGTGTAAGAACTCACTGTCTGATTTCGAATTTATTTTCCTGAATTTTAATATGAAGCATTTCAGATACTAACCTTTTCCCAATATATCTCTCATTATTCCAAAATTATTATCCAAAATTTTAATATTACTCCAAACTCATATTCGGATAGCAATCTATGTTCAGAAATGACAGACAAGTTATCGCTCTTTTTATTGATGTCATTTTTATGTTCATTAATTTTAGTCTTTAATTTTCGGCCTGTCCGTCCAACATAAGAAGCATTGCAATTTTTACACTTAATTTTGTAAACTATATTTTTCTTAGAATCGTGAGAAAGAGACATTTTTTGTGCTTTAATAATTCAAGTTTGTTCAAACTGAAGAAAGACAATTTAACATTATGATTTTTAACAATGCTCTTGAATTTGTTATAAATATAAGACAAAAAAGGGATGATAAACTACGAAGTTGTTTTATTGTTGTTGATGTTAGTGTTTTCTCAGTTTGTTTAAGAGTCTTATGTTTTAAAAAAGACCTTAATCGTAAATTAATCGTTTCAAAAATAAAATTAATAGTAATCATTGTTCAGAAAAATCTTAATAATAAAATTAAAATTATCCTTATGTTATTTTGGATGAGATACCATAGTAAAAAAGCTCTGTCCACTATGCTCATAAGAACACTTCTCTTTTGAGGATGAAGAGACAAAAAACTATCTTCCCGAAAAAGTTAATTTATGGTAAATATTAAATTCTAATTTTTCGTTCGCCTTAATAATCATCACATTCAAAAAATTCCAGTCACAATCAACTTCCAAACTGCAATCTTGAATGAAAATTAAATACTCCTAAAAATTTCTCAATTAGGTGATTCGGAATAGCAGTTACAATGTCGTCCACATATCTAAAATAAAAAGATATCTCAGTTCCAAATCTCTCTAATGCTTTGCACTCTAAATCTTTCATAACTAAATCTGCAATGATGGGAGACAACAAAGAACCCATGGGTGTTCCAAACTTCTGATTGTAAATATTATCATCGAAGGTAAAAAAAGTAGATTCTAATACTAATCTTAAAGCTTTAAGAAATTCATCTTTTGGTATACAACAATGACGAGTAATAAAATGCCATCTGTCTGAAATATTTTTTATAGCCAAATCTAAAGGAATGTAAACAATGATATTGCATCCAGAGAAATCAATGAATAATTATTATATATAAATTAAGCCCATTAAGTTTTTTAATTAATTTAAAACTATTGTTAATGTAGTTCCTTAGTTTAGGAACATTGTCTTTGATAATATTATGTAAAAAAGAGGCCAATGAATAAAGAGGACTATCAATAGATGAAATAATAATTCTCAAATATATAGATCAGTAGACACTATCAAAATATATTTGTATATGCGCACCAATTACCGCATTTTAAGGCTCTTAATTGCCTGTTTTTTATTTTATGTTATTTGTTGTTAATATTTCAAGAGTCAATTTAAATTTAGACTTGTATTTAATATTAAAAAAATTTTAAATAATTAATATTTTCATCAAAAATTTATTTATAATACTGTAGTCAAAGCTTCAAATTCCATTAAAAATGGATTTCAAACGTAAAATACTTCTAAAAAATGTATATCCAGTCGGAAAGTTTTTATAAAAACTACATACATTAAAACAAGATCTTAGAAATTCTAGTTGTTCGTAGATATTCGTAGTGGAACGTAGAGTAGCGTTGATTGTTTGTAAAAACCAAGAAATCCTTCGCCTTTAAATAATATCAACAATATCTACGTCTCGCTACAAATATCTACGAAAAATAATATTTACGAATGAGAGACTTATCACTCACTCATATATGTGCATCAATGAGATAAAATTGAAGAATAATTCGAATTTAATATTATATATATAATGGGAAAATAAGAATTCTTTAAATATCTTTATTTTATATATATTATTATATAAAAAAATCTTCAATTTAATTTTTTTAGTGTGAACATGTATGATTCTATTAATAAAGTTGTATTGTTAATTTCACACATGAAATGCATAACAGTATAAGCATACCAGACTGCACACATGAAATGCATAACAGTATAAGCATATCAGACTGCTGGACCAATGAGCATCTTATAAATCAATATGGCGATATTATACTGGATGCTTATTGGTTCCACGATCTTATGTTATATTTATGCTCTAATGTGCATTTTATATATGAAGCTCTTTATTAATCTATCTCCTATAATGATAAATGCAGCATGAGAACGAGAAAAATATTGAAAATTTTGAGGAAGATCCGCTCCATCTCCAACTCTTTCAATAGAATCAACATTGAAAACCCAACAAGAGCAATAAAGTCTGGATCATCGACCACTTCAATAGAATCAACATTGAAAACCCAATCACTGAACATAACGTTTAAAAGGTCGAAATTATTTTATGGTATGTTATTAAATGGAAAGTTTCTTTTTAAATTATTTATATGAATAAGTTGTTTTGAATGTAAATACATTTTTTTAATTTATTCTAATTAAAACATATCACAACATTTTATTTCCGTCAATTAGAAGTATAATATATTTAATATGTATAATTGTAATTATAAAATAAATTGAATAATATATAATTATAATTATAATATATACTTTCAATATCATATTTTAGATCGAGAAGCTGCTAATATTACAAATAAAATCACCTTTATGTTGGAAAAAGACAATATATCTTTCTCAACTGTTGAGAAAAAAGACTTCTGCACTTTAATTTTAAAACATTAGCGTCACTCTATAAGATTCCATGAAGGAAAATTATGAAACAATCTTACTTCCATTGCGTGGAATAGCTCGTTGGATGAATTTATCGAGCCGAGAATGAAAGAGGTTCGTTATGGCATTTACAAATAATGTATAAAATTGTGTAAAATGAAACCAAATACTTTTTATTACATTCACCACGTTACATATAGCTCTGAACACAATGCAATAAAATAAAGTTAATACTTTATTGACGATAATACAGCATGTGTCGCATCTTTTTCGCTCGCACGGGATCGGGCGCTGGTGCGCCCTGATGTCGGGTTTCAAATGTACCTATGGCACATCTGAACATGTGCGTGAGCGCGATCGGCGGCCGAGAACACCCGGCAGAGACGAAAAAACTTTACCCCCTGTTTGGTTGCCGATCGCATGTATAAGGCTTCAGATGGTTTCGATTATTAAGAACGCCCAACAGAGGCAGAATACTCCCTTATCGCGTCTATTCGGTAGATACAGTGAGAATCGGCTTCCAAAGATGCTGAGAATGCCCAGCGGAGGCGAAGTACGCTTAACCCTCTGAACGTGGTGTTGACCGGAATCTCGCGACACGCAACTGTTCGTAGCGGATTAGAATTGCTTTCGAATTAGCAGGATCTAATTGCTGGATAGAAATCGAAGCAAAAAACCTCTCTGTAAACATCCGCGGCCTTTTATATTATCGATTTTTGGCAGCGCTGCGGATTCGACGAAGCTCGGTTCGGTTTGTACGTTTTCACCGAGCGGTATCCCCACATGTATGACATAATCTGTCGCTGGTCTGGTAGCGCTCGACAGCGTTCGGCCGTTCTCGCGGTATGTCGACTAGTACCTGCGACACGGTATTTGCGATCTTTTAAAATTATTCGGGCATATCGTGTCTGCATCGCTGCATATGATACAGTGGCATCTGGCTGATGTTCAGCTGGGAACGATTTCTCGGGGCGCATTGTTACAATTATTACCAGATCCTTGGAAAAAAAATATGAAATATTATATGTATTATCCGGGCTCATAAAAAATCAATTAGCAACAAAATACGTGTCTAACGACAAATATATGGACGGAATCGCTCAACACAGTTAGCTATTTAGATTTAACAATTCATTTCTTAATGAAAAATGAACACAAATCCGTCACAATAGGTATAATTGAGTTATCAGAACGACACACTGCAGAATATTTAAAAAATTGGTTACTAGACTTGATAAGCGAATGGAACATTTATTTTGAAAATTGCATAGTTTTAGATAATGCTGCAAATATTAAAAAAGCTATTATAAATGGATTTGATATCGATAAGTACTTGCCGTGCTTTGCGCATTAAATTTAGTGGTTTCAAAAATTATTGAAGAAGATTTTATTGTAGATAATTTTTGCAAAATGGTAAAAACTATCGTTTCTTATTTTAAGAGATCAGACGAATTACAACTAGACACAAATTTAAAGTTAATCCAAAGCATTGAAACATGCTGGGATTCAACTTATGATACTAGTATGTTAGCAAGATTTGTGGATCTTAGTGAAATTGTTGGTTCTATTCTATTGCGATCTCCTATAGCTCCAGCAATGCTTACGGCATTAGAGTAAACAGCCAAAAATTTAAAGAAGCATTAAAGTCATTTGAAGAGGCTACGAAGATAATATGCGATGAAATTTTTAACGGCCAGTAAAATAATTCCTGTAGTAAATACGCTTAAACATAAATTAGAAAACTTTGCCTCATCTATTGAAATAGGCAAACACTTTAAAAAAATATTGGGAAAACAATTGTTAAGATGATTTCTAAATATAGAAAAAGTTTCGCTTTTAGCAGCTTTTGGTTGCAACAATATTGGATCCAAGATATTCCTATTCATAAAATAGCTAAAATAGCTACGCAAGTTAAAAATAAAATTATACAATTCATGAATACTCAAATCTTAGAATTAGATCGATTACAGGATCAAACTTCTTCTTCGATAGAAGTTACAGAAAAGAATGAAAATTTTTGGTTCTATCAAAAATTGATAGATTTGAATAAAGCTAAACAAGGTGCAAATCTTAATAATAAAATACCCGAAGAGTTAAGATATTACCTTAATCAAGATGCATTCAAAATGATGAATAACATCATAAAATATTTGCACGAAACGCCCGAGAGCCTTTTAAAAGATTTAGCCATCAAAAGTTTGACCCTCATAGGAACATCGTCCCAGCTGAGAAGTTATTTTCAAAGGCTAGAAGAATTATGTCTGAAGATTGAAATAAACTTTCGAGTAAACATTTGAACCAGTTATTATTTTTGAGTTCTCTTGACATCAATTACTGGCATTTGAACTAATATATTGTAAGATATTACGATATGATATACAGAGTGTCTCTTAAGATGGGTCGGAGCCACATTGGGAACGGAGGATTAAAGGGAACAAAAAATTCTTATACTATTTTAAAATACTCGTTATAGTTTTCGAATTAGAAAAGGAAATGTCTAAGCCAATATGCGATTAAGCCGCGCGATTCGTAGGACGACCCACACTCAAGCGGCGGCAGCGACGGTGCGCAGGGAGAGGGAAGTAGCGCTTCGTTGCTTAGCACAGCGCCTGACATGGCGGTCCTATGTGTTTCGCCACATCGCGCCTGCGAAACTATCCAAAAATGTTAGCTGAAGTTCTTATCATTATAAATCATGTTATTTAGCACGATTAAATACGTTTTAACACAATGTTAAGCGATATAATTAATTAGAGCATTATGCAAAGCGTATGCTGATCATCGCGATTACCTTTCCGCTTGCTTTATACGACGCCATTCTATTTTCATTCTGAAAATTTTTTTCTATCTCTTACAGTTCAGCGACATTCGCTTCGAAAGAGAAACACGATTTTTCCAATGATATTCGCTACAAAAAAGAATCATTTTTTTCCGAGGAGTGTTTCACCCTTTAAAAGTGCGTATGGGCACATATAAAAAAATACATGTCGTTTATTTTTGTCTGGAGAATAACATACTACTCATTAAAATCGGAGAGGGACAGTTCAGTCCCTTTCCTTGTAAGTTACAGATTTTTTTAATGTAATGAATGGGCATTAAATTTGATGAATAGTTTAATGAAAATAAAGTAAAACATTTAATTTTCAATTAGTGTTTTTCAATACATTTAAGTTTTCAATTATTACAAACTTAAACATCTCATTAACATATACATAAATAATCTTTTCAGTGACAGAAAATTTAAATTTTATTCATCAATGAACATTAATAAAATTTAAGAACATTTTTTAATGGTGTACAATTAAACTTGTTAAATGGCAAGAAACATGTGAAAAAAATCTCAATCAAATGCGTCATTATACATGGAAAAATAATACATCTGGATTTATAATGTAACGGCTTATATCTACGTGAGCTTATATTATAATTTCAAGTGTACATGCATTAACATGTCAAAAAATGAAACTCCGACTAAATAGCATAAAACGACGCGATAGCTCCGATGAAGCGTAATTAAATAGAAACATTGTATAATAAAGCAAGCGGAAAGGTATCGCGACGATCAGCATACGCTTTGCGTAATGTATGTTCTAATTAATTACATCGCTTAACATATCTATAATTGTATTAAAACATATTTAATCGTGTAAATAACATGATTTATAATGATAAGAAAAACTTCAGCTAAAATAACATTTTTGGATAGTGTAGGCGCAATGTGGCGAAATACATAGGATCGCCACGCCACGCAGTGCTAGGCAACGAAGCACTACTTCCCTCTCCCTGCGTGCCACCGCTGTCCTACGAATTCGCCCAGCGCGGCTTAACCGCATATTGGCTTAGACATTTTCTTTTCTAATTCGAAAACTACAGCGAGTATCTCAAAATAGTATAAGAATTTTTTGTTCCCTTTGATTCATTCTCCGCTCCCAATGATTTCGACCCATCTTAAGAGACATCCTGTGTGTGTGTGTGTGTGTGTGTGTGTGTGTGTGTGTGTGTGCGCGTGGCGTGTGCGTGTGCGTGTGTGTGTGTGTGTGTGTGTGTGTGTGTGTGTGTATATAGGTGTATAAGGTTAAATCCGTTTGCTCATAGGTGGCATTAGTGAGCGTACAAAGCTACCCTGGGCACACAACACATTTTTTTTTGTGTTTGACATCTGTCAACATTAACCAGTGCACATTATCAGCAATTTCATACAACAACATACATTTTTTCTTTCGTAATCATGTTTAATTTTTTGCTAAAAAAAAAGCATATGCGGAAAGCTTTGCTTTTCTGTTTCAATTTGAAGAAATCGGTTGCCGAATCGAATCGAATGCTTGTGGAGGCCTATGGCGACAATGCTTTATCGGAAACAACGTGCAGAGATTGGTTTCGCCGGTTCAATGACGACAATTTCGACCTGAGTGACAAGAAGCGTGAAAATCGGCCCAGAAAGGTTGAGGACTGTCAATTGCAGGCTCTTTTGGACGAGGACGATACCCAATCGCAAAAAATGCTTGCCGAGCAATTGAGTGTTTCTCAAGCAGCCATTTCCATGCGGCTACATGCCATGGGGAAGGTTCAAAAGATCGGAAGATGGATGCTGCATGAACTGAACGATAGGCAGATGGAGCGACGCCAAAACATGCCAAATTCTGCTCGCCAGACAAAAAAGAAAGTCGTTCCTGCATCGGATTGTGACAGGTAATGAAAAGTGGATCTATTTTCAGAATCCTAAACCCAAGATTTCTTGCGTTTAGGATTCTGAAAATAGATCCACTTTTCATCACCTGTCACAATCCGACGCAGGAATGACTTTCTTTGATCTCGCCCAACCATCAACATCTTTCTCAAGACCAAATCGCTTCGGACGGAAGACGATGCTGTGCGTTTAGTGGGATCAGGAGGGTGTCATTTACGACGAGCTGTTAAAACCTGGTGAAACTGTTAATGCTCACCGCTACCACCAACAACTGATCAAATTGCACCGTGCTCTGCGTGAAAAAAGGCCGCATATCGGAAAAGACATGACAAGCTGATTTTCCTCCACGACAACGCACTATCGCACACGTCAACAATGGTCCAAAACTACTTGGAGACACTCAATTAGGAAGTGCTACCCCATCCTGCTTACTCACCAGACCTGGCATCTTCTGATTATCACCTGTTTTCATCGATGGGCCACGCGCTCACTGAGTGGCACTTCGATGTCTTCTTCTTACGAAGACCGAAAATGATTTGATGAGTGGTTTGCCTCGAAAGATGAGGAATTTTTTTGGCGTGGTATACACAAATTGCCCGAAAGATGGGAAAATGTACAATTAGCGAGGGCAAGTACTTTGAATAAATTTGTTTTTGCTTCCTAGGAAAAAAAAATGTGTTTTTCTGACTAAAAAACGGATTTAAGCTTATACACCTAGTTAAAATTTTGTCAATTTTATTATCTGAACTTTATTATGATCCTTTATTATGATCCTATTTCTTAATATAAAAAATTTTATAATGTCGATATTTTGTATCGATATTCTCAATACAATAGATTTGATATCTTGATACAATAGATTTGATATTTTTCATGTATTGTTATAGTGAATAACGATATGCATCGAATTATCAATATATTTAATTCGATGTCCCATCCCGCAAAACGCAATCTTTATATTATTTTTATTGTTCTTTATATAAATTGAAATTTCGTCAGAATCATTTAGTTCTGATAAACTCGTCCAAATGATTAATCATATGAAGACGCATCCTTTGTAACCGTAATCTACATAAGGGTTAATAATTCTTATTTCTGCAAGTTTTTGCAGATTCTCTATAAAAAAATTTAAAAAATCATTATTTAATGTCATCCTCATTTGTAAGTTCCTTTTGATTCCTTTTTTTGTAAAGTCAATTTATTAATTGTTTTTATTAAAATAATTATTTAGAAGTAAATTTAATAGTAATTTAACTTTAAAAGAATAATTTAATTTGCATATTATTAGTATAAAATATCTTATTCAATGACGTATTGATTATTTCATTAATTTACCGTAGGAAGATAAAGCATCTTTTTCAAATTTTATTGTTAATTATAACTTTATTTTCTTTTGGGAAAAATACTGTTACTTCTAACATTTTACACACTACATAGAAATTATTTTACAAGAAATTTAGTTTTTAATGAAAAAGTTGAAAATTTCATTTTCGACCACCTATATTCATATCGGTATCACTATATATTCGCGCAACAAGCATTTCAGCATCCAGTGTGTAGAAGTCATAAATTAATGGGAATAATTAATAATCATATAACGTGTAAATTGACATATGTTCCCACATATGATAGCAGTTTATTATTCAAAAGCCAAAATGCTTTTTAATGTATCTATAACAATGCTGCAAGATTTTCAAAGCTTGCGCCGCGTAATATGTATATTTTACAATTCTTAATATCTACAATGTGGAAGTGATATTACAGCGCAATCTGCAATATTGCAACATTTCTGCAATATTACTGCAAGTTTTTGTGCTGTATGGGTTATTAGTGTTAATCACGCAATTAAATTAGAATTATAACTAGATAATTGCTATATTATATATATATATATA
>NW_017259552.1:60478-97786 GCF_001594045.1 Atta colombica
ACCGCTATTAGTGAAAGAACGTATCATGAGTGGTTTCAATGCTTCAAGAACGGTGATTTTGACGTCCAAGGTCATGCTCTGTATTTGGTGGGACCAGCTCGGCGTAGTGTATTATGAACTGTTAAAACCGACTGAAACAATCACAGACGATCGGTATCGAACGCAATTGATGCGTTTGAGCCGAGCATTGAAAGACAAACGGCCGCAATACAACGAGAGACACGATAAAGTGATTTTGCAGCATGACAATGCTCGACCCCATGTTGCGAAAGTGGTCAAGACATACTTGAAAACGTTGAAATGGGAAGTCCTATCCCACCCGCCGTATTCTCCAGACGTTGCTCCCTCTGACTATCACTTGTTTCGATCAATGGCACACGGCCTGGCTGACCAGCACTTCCGGTCTTATGAAGAAGTAAAAAATTGGATCGATTCGTGGATAGCCTCAAAAGATGACCAGTTTTTTCGACGCGGGATTCGTACGCTACCTGAAAGATGGGAGAAAGTAGTGGCCAGCGATGGACAATACTTTGAATGTAAATGTATAACCAGTTTTTTACAATAAAGCCTCGAATTTCGGAAAAAAACGGTGGAAGCAAAGTTGTACACCTAATATATATATAATATTAATAACTTTTTAATGTCACATTTATAACCTGAAAAAATAATATAATCTCTTACATCGTAAACAATGAAAAAGTGTATCAGTAAGTCAAAGTGGCACAGTGAATAGGTTGTAAGATTCATCTTCCTGAAGACCTGAGTTCAAAACCTATCAGTGGGCAACAAATAGTCATCAAAATAGCAATATAATAAAAAAATTAATAAGTAAAAATTCCTAATAGAAATTTGTCTTAAAACTTTCAGGTACTTATTAAAAATTTATTTTATTTTATTTCTTTATCTAGTTGTAGCTAGATAGATGCTATTTAGAAAGATTTTCCGATGTCATCATAGTCACTAAAAAAATGAGCATCACAATACTAACTCGTTATTACTTAGAAAAATTAAATAATGATGATGTATAATACAATTTTATTAGCTCATGACTTGTCAGCCTAGATTCAATTTCTACTCGGAACGTTGCTAACTCATTGTCAGTTTGCATATAAGATTCTGATATCAGCAAATTGATGGGAATTTCACAACAACTCGTACAGTATATTAATTCGTCTATGCTCAATCACGTTTGGTTATTTGGGTGGATACAGGAAATAAAATGATATAGGCCAGGATTGTCAGATTAAACGACATGTTGCCTTTTAGACGATTTCAAATACAATCTTGACGGACAAATTTTACTTATATTATAAATTTGAAATATTCAAATTTGACATTTATAATAGGTTAATAAACACTTTAGTATAAATAATTTTCGGCTACTTTTGACTTTAGCGTTGTATGTTGACGATGCAGATGTAACCAGTACAGTGTGACACAGTGCAAAAATTAAAATCTGATAAACCTGGGATCTCATGTAAAAAGAGATAATAAATAGCGAAATCTGTGAAAATATATTTTGCAAAATGTCTGTTATAAATTTTGTAGAATATAAACAGAGCAGCAGAAATATAACAGAATATAACAGAATCTGTTAACAAAATATGATAACAGATTGACTGCAAAATTTAAGCAAAATTTGCTCTTATATAATATATTCATTTAAATAATTATTTGAATAACATAAATAAGATTTAAATGATTACAAAATAATAGATAGTTGGTAATCTGTTATTTGATTATATCAGCAAGCATTGAAGAAGAAGAAGAAATGCAGTTGATGTCAATCTGATGCAACAATCTGCTCTAATTTGCAATAAAATGAGAAAATAAATGAAGAGAAATTTAGCATTCCTAGAACCGCTATCACACTATTAACATTTTATTTACTGGATATGATTAGGTATAGGAAAATAAAAAATGAAGAGAAAAAAATCCTTTAATATCTAATAATAAAGAGACTGACGAAAGACAACATAGTGATGTGTTTAGTAGATCGAAGTAAACATCACTACGTCGTTTATTTTAACATGTACTATTTGTGAATTTCCCAATTTGCTTCTTTTTAAGTTTTTGTTTTCTTGCGATAAGAGAAATATTTTTCTCGCAGATTCAGATCAGCTTTCCTGTTCTATGATAAGCTAATCTATATCATTGCAAAAAATGCAAACGACTAGTTGAATGTCAGACGCGATTGATGATTGCTGATAAAATCTCGGAAGCAGATAATAATGCGGTTGATAAGGAAAAACCGACATTGGCTTGCAAACGGAAGTTGTCATGTCCAAATCGGTTTAAGTCGTCTATGAAACTGTTTAAAGCTCACAAGCTGCGTAGCTACGGTGTAGTATTGATGCTTATTCGTTCGTTTCATATTGTTTGTCACATTGTGCGATTAAGTGGAAAGAAAAGAAGTAGTTTTAATTATGGGAAAGTTTGCTACAGTGTTTTTGATAAAGCTTCTCTTCATTGTGGGGGTATGCGAATAATATTTTCTTTTTATTGTTCGAGTCGATTATTTAATCGGAAATTTAAATATGCATCTTATACATTCAGATTAAATGATTACTTTTTAACAATGTTAAATGACAGATTACTTTTTAATAATGTCAAACAACAGATTTAATATTAATTTAATATCAATTGAAGACATATTGCAATAATGGACTTACTCACATTTTGTAAAAATGTGAAACGGAGTAAATCTGAAGTTAACATGATGAGAAAAATACATGTAATATCGAATATGTATAATATTAATTTTTTTTCATGACTTTAACTTTAAGGTTTATTTATTTCGTTTTCATAAAATGAGTTAGCCTGTTGCTGCAGCAACCAATTTAATTAATAAAATTAAATTTACAATATCAAATATAATAATTAAATTTATAATATTGAGTATAAATTAAATACAGAAAAAAGAGATATTACGATGTAAGCGCAATCAGATAAATGATTGTCGAAAAATATCAATTTGTCTGATATGTGATATCGAATGATTAATTTGAGATAAATCATATAATCAATTACTTTTCTTTAGAAAACAAAACGTAATTTTAAAGTTATTAATTAAAATATTATCATAAAGGATATTGCATTAAAAGATGAATATGCTGTACAAATTTTAAAGGATATCTTTTTTGCATTTTCCGTTATAGATTGTCCTCGGAGATCGTTTTCACGGATACGAGTCTTACAAAAAGTTCTACAATTATCATGTTAATGGCGGGCAATCAAAACATCCAACGACCGCTTCCTATCAACTAACGAAAAAATCATATTATGACAATGACATGAAAGAAAAAATAAAATCACGCTTTGAAGGTAACGTATGAAATTCTAAAACAGTATTTTGATTGTTTAATGTGATTAAAATCTGTATCAAAATAAATCTTTCAATTTATAATTTATACATTAGAAGATGTCATCTATTTTTGCCCTGATGAAAATAACTTTTTTTCAATTTTTCACAAATTTTTCAGAATTTTTATATAAATTTTAGTATTTTTTGTAATTTTTATATAAATTTCATAACTTTTTCACAAAACTTTTGAGATATTTTATATAAATTTAAATACTTTTTAGAAAAGCTGAGGTTATATCTTATCTTATCTATAATTCTTTAATATAAATGAAAAAGTCTTTAAATTCTTTAATATATGTATACAATGTGTAACTAAAATAAAGGGACTAAAGCTCTAAATGTACCAAAGTATCACAATCCTTTTAGATTTAATATATGTATATATTATCCGCTCGGAATTATATAATAACAATAAACAATAAAATTAGGTCAGCCATGAGCAATATGAAAGATCTAAACTTAAAACTAGATTATTATAACAATTTAAAGACAATTAGCTAGTTTTTCAAAGACATAAAGAAAGTTATAGTTTCAACTATACTAAGTCTATCAGCTACTACTAATTAAATCCTTAAATACAAAATATATCAAGTCTAATAATTAAAAAATTGGATATGTTTAGAAAGACTATTGGTAAAATCGCAATAATGTCATAAAGCAATAAATAAATGTATAAATATACACAAATAGATAAATTACAAAATATGTTCTCTATAAAGCAAAATTATTTTATCGTTGGAAGGCAAGAAAGAGCAGAGTTAAGATTAAAAAAAAAAATTTATATTTCTTTTATATACAACAGTAACTAGCTTTTCATGAGTTTTGAGCAAGGTTTTATTTTTGTCTCTTAATTTTTTGAAGAAAAAGAATGATCCATATAAATACAAATCAAACTAACTATGACTCCTTATAAATTAAAGAACTGGAAAGGATACGGGCAGTAGGAGTCAAGCGCAGAAGATGTCGCGTAATATACCTATGAAGTGTGAAACTTCTTTATTCATTAAACGCGCTTACATGTTTTGGCTCACTTTTGAGCCTTCCTCAGAGACAACGTAAACTAACATATATAAAAATTGTGAATAAAAGTTATCCTGTGGTGAGCTCATCTACATCGAGAATTTAAATGTCGGAATTAAAACCAAAAAGAGTGAAAGAAAAAAGAAAAAGGAAAAAGAAAAGAAAATATCATAAAATAGAATATGGAGAATTAATTTATCAAACAACTTTAACATTATAATTAATTATCTAACAAATATAAGGACGCTCACCATGCTTGTAGAATACTGTATTGTAAACATTACTATAAAAAATAATTCAAGAACCGGCTGATAATTTTGGTTAGTATCAGAAACAGTGAGTCACTTTTTGTTTTTTAGCTAGTAATTTTCCGAGATATCAAATGGAAAAATGTAACATTAAAGCATTAATCAATTTCAAGAATAAGAAAGTTGGAAAGTAATCGATAAACACGCCAGAAAGACTCATTACTGCTTATGAATGATTAGACGTGACAACAACTCAAGCCTTTATAGTAGTGCTAGCTAAACATCGATAGTTTAATCATCGATACAAGTGGCAAAAATTATCGAATACTATCGATACTATTGAAAATTATCATTACTATCGATTTAAAATTTACAGATTTAAAAAATAATTGGTCAAATTTAATATTATGTGTGTGGAATACTTTCAATAATAAAAAGTTTTATATTTCAATCATATATATCATATAATAAACAATCATTAATGTTTTTTATTTTTTTTACATAAAAGTACATTTTTTTTACTAAGAATACAGAATATTTGACGTAAATTATAATTATCACACTTTCTTAAGATGCATCCAGACTATTGAGCCGCGAGCCGAGCGTACATTCACATTATTAAAATGAATATAGGTTTATATCAAAGCTTTATATGTGGACGTAGGCTTGCGGCTCGCCACTCGATAGTCTGGATGCACCCTTATATTTGTAAACAAAAAAATAAATATATATATTATAGTTATATATTTTTATTAACGTTATAATAAAATATTATACTTAGTCAAATATCACATTCTTTTTGGCTATGCTTAATTTAATAATTATTTATTATTATTGTTTAATAATATTAGTTTGCAGTATTTTCGGCCCGCATATAGAGGATTATTAAATATTAGAAATAGGAATTAAAATTTTAGAATCAGTTCCCTCAATAAATATTGAAAAAACTGATTCTAAAATTCTAATTCCTATTCCTAATATCCAATATTCCTCTATTGTGTGCGGGGAAATTGTGATTTTTAAATCTGAGTAATGTTATCTAATGATGGCATCAACCACACATTTTTGATGAAGAAAAATAAGCACATTTAAGTTTCTTGATTTTAAACTACTTTTACGATTCGTCATAAATAGTTCTGCATTTGAAAATACTCGTTCCAAAGGAACAGATATAGCTGGTATGTATAAAAATTTATAAGCGACATTTTTTAAATTATCAGGCTCATAATTTTTCCAAAATGTGAATGGGCAATCAGTTATTTTTATTGGGAGTACAAATAAGTTTCCGCCGTTTTTTATCAAAAATTAAGCATTTATTGTGAAAGAACGGTACATAATGTTTTATTCAAAGTAATGGCCATCGCTAGCCATTACTTTTTTCCATCTTTCTGATAGCATATGGATATCGCGTCGGAAGAACGCTTCATCTTTTGAGGCTATCCAATCATCGATCGATACAATTTTTGGTATCTTCATATGATGTGAAGTGCTGCTCAGACAGGCCATGCGTCATCGATCGGAACAAGTGGTAGTCGGAAGGAACAATGTCTGGAGAATACCGCGGGTGGGGTAGGACTTTCCATTTGAGTGTTTCTAAGTAGGTTTTGACCGGCGCCGCAACATGTGGTCGAGCATTATCATGCAAGAGAATAATTTTGTCATGCCTGGAGTAGTAGTGAGCGCGTTTTTCCTTGAGTGCTCGGCTCAATCTCAATAATTGTGTTCGGTAGACAGCCCCATAATGGTCTCGTTCGGTTTGAGCAACTCATAATACACGACACCAAGCTGATCCCACCAAATACACAACATGAATTTTTTTCCATGAATATTCGGCTTGGCTGTCGATGTTGAAGCATGGCCAAATAGTCCCCATGATTTTGAGTTATCATAGTAGATTCATTTTTCATCACCAATGACTATACGATGCAAAAAATCTTTTCATTTATGCCTGGCAAGCATTTCACATGTGAAAAATCGGCGTTCAATGTTTCTCTGCTTCAGTTCATATGGAACCCAATTCCCTTGCTTTTGAATCATTCCCAATGATTTCAAACGATATGAAATTGTTTGTTGAGTCACTCCTAATGTAAGTGCAAGTTCTTTTTGCGTTTGGCACGAATCTTCATCCAATAATGCTTCCAATTCCGCGTCTTCGTACACTTTCGGCCTTTCGCTATGTTCTTTATCTTCGACGTCAAATTCACCGTTCTTAAATTTTTTAAACCACTCATGACAACTTCTCTCACTTAAGGCAGCATCACCATATGCTTCTACAAGCAATCTATGAGCCTCAGCTGCAGATTTCTTCAAATTAAAGAAGTAAATCAAAAATTCCCGCAAATAACGCTTATTCGGCTCAAAATTCGACATTTTCGTACAAAAAAAAATATATGATGCTGATACAAAATCGCTAATATTTCAAGGTTATGGTGTTGCCGGATGTCCAATTTTACGATATGTCGTTTTACATCAATTTTAACTATAGTTTATTAGTGGCGCCATCTTTTGCAAACGGCGGAAACTTATTTGTACTCTCAATAAATATGATTTTTCGAGATATTGTCGCACAACAATTATGGCATCTGAAGTGCACGTTGATAGTATTTTTACGGATCTCTATAAAACTTAATAAATTATTATTTTTGTTACTCATACCAACATTTGTAGATATATTAGGATTAATATTTTCCACAGATCTATCTTTAGTTACGTTATTTGTTGTTGAAAAATTAATTAATAATTTATTAGCATTGTTGGCTTGATCTATTGATCGGATATTACTGCAAAGCAACATCCTGTATTTTGAATTGGATATATAATCCGCATTCCTCCACTTCACAAGCATTCCCCGCAAACTTATACAACAACTCCCTTTGTGGAATCTCTCTTAATGACTTCATACGTCTCTGTATCTTGGAGCATCTCAGTCATATATTTTATTTGGAACATATATTTTATCATCCAAAACCACGGTGACCTTTATCAGTCTGAAAATGACACTATTATTCTTCATATATCTTTAATAAAAATTCTAGTTTCTAAATCTATCAATTTTTTATCCACTTTATTATGCTGTATAGGAGACGACGCGAGATTGTTTAATAATGGGAAGAGAATTGGAAATCGAGATCCGCTTATCGATAGGTAACTTATAGTTTTCAATACACTTGATGAAATCCAATATAAGCTACGATTTATTTCTAGATGACAAGGCAAAATTTTTTCCTAGCTAGAAAATTTAGTATATTTTGAGATATAGAAACGGATGACAAATTCACGAACCATCCTTTTCTTGATGAGAGGAATGATGGAAAATGGATCGATGAAAGAAAAGAGTGTTCAATATATATTTCATTAATTGACGTGTTAGTAAAGTTAAGTCTATTTGGGTGCAAAAACAATGAATAATCATTTTTAATTTCTTATTACTATAAGATTCAACATCCCTAACATCCCATCAGTCTTCGTTTTCTTGTCTCATCATCCGATTTCTCAGAAGAGTGACACGATTGCTGGTTTAGATAGAGTAATTTTACTTTCGAATCCTAAATTTCATCTTGATAATTTTTGTTTTGTATTTAAAATTTTGTTGAAGAATGATTAATGATCCGTTAAAAATCATTTTTGATAGTATTAATAAACGATTAAAAAACATTAATAATTTTAAGAGAAAGAAATGGGATAATATCGAAAGCCTTCATGGTTTATTGTTCCTTACATTCCGATGTTTTCCGAGAAATTCAATAGACTAAAACGATGATATTAGAATACGAGAGCAAGTCAATAAATCTTAGAAGATCTATCAGAGGACACTCGCAGTGTCACATTACTTTTTGACAAGTAGCATCTCTCAGCTGATTACTGTCAAATTTTGCGGAATTCATCGCGTGGTTTCATTTCTGATTAAAGCGAACAACCTTTGTATTTTTTGTAAAATGGAAACAAACGAGTTTCGTGCAGTGATCAAACATCTACATCTATGAAAGATTTAACGCCGAAAGAAATCAAAGCCGAGTTGGATAATGTTCACAGCATCTGCACTAACGTACTTTGTGACTGTATACAATTGGATGAATTTAAATGTGGTCGTACATCCATATATGATGCATCTCATTCGGGACGTCCAATTGAGGCTGCTAGAAATCGATACAGTCCACGATATTGTTTTGACTTGATCGACGAGTGAAAGTGCGCGAACTTGTTGAGGCCACAAGCATATCATATGGCATAGTGATTTCAATTTTGCATGAACATTGGGTATGAAAAAGCTATCGACAAGATAGGTCCCGCGTTTGCTTACTGTGGACCATAAGCGCGACCATGTGACGATTTCAAAACAATGTTTGGAGATATTTCAACGTAATCCAGATGAATTTCTGCGTCGATTCATTACTGTGGACGAAACATGGATCCATTACTTTACTACTACACACTCGAGACGAAGGAACAAAACAATGAACTTCACCGGGTGAACCAGTTCCGGAGAAGGCGAAGATTATAAAGTCGGCCAGAAAGGTGATGGCCACAGTTTTTTTGGGATGTTCGCGGTATGATTCATATCGATTATCTTCAGTCGAAGCAAAGGATCAATGGCGATTACTATGCTTTATTGGATTCATTTCAACAACATTTTAAGAAAAAATATCCTTGATGAAGAAGAAAGCTCTTCCATCAAGACAATGCATGGGATCATACGTGCCCGGCATCGATGGTCAAATTCAACGAATTCTGCTACGAATTGCTTCCCCAGTATATTCGCCAGATTTAGCTCCATGCGACTATTTCTTGTTTCTAAACCTGAAGAAATGATTCGAAAGAAAGAGATTCACCACCAGAGAGCAGCTCTCGCCAAAACAGATGCTTATTTTGAAGGGTTGGACAAATCATATTATTCGGACGGCTTGAAAAAATTAGAGAAAATGGATCAAGTGCATTGAGCTGAAAGGAGACTATATTGAGAAATAAAAATGAATCGATAAAAAAAAATGTGTTTTACTATATTTTTCTAAAAACTTATTGACTTGCCTTCGTATTATTTTATAGTGTTAATAAGTTGCGCGAATTCATCAAGATATATAAGCATACCCTTCCGCATGAAAAGAAATCTAATGTAACAACAAGATCTGTTGTCAAAGATTGCAATGCGAGCTATGTGAGATAAACAAGAAGACAGCTGAAGACGAGAATAGCTGAGCACAGGAATAAAAATTCGGTGGAACACACATTCGGTCATAACTAACCACCGATTGGAAGAGGACCACATTCGATTGGGAAAATGTTGCAGTTTTGGATGAGGAACCTCATTACAGAAAGAGATTGGTGTTAGAGATGCTACATATCAGGAGACAGATACGTGGCCTCAACCTGCAGACTTGGAGAAGCTTCTCAAGGTCTATTTTCCAATTGTACGGATTATAGATATCGGACTATAAATATCAAAGGGTTGTTATTCCAGCTAATCAGTGTACATTCTTCGTTAAGATTAAATTACATTAAGATTAAAAATTCAATTTTAGTTTTGATAATATCAGAGTTTCCTTTCCTTTTTTTTTCTTTTTCTTTGTGATTAACATTCTAAGTGTATTAAAAGTTATCAATTAATTTCAACATAGTTGATACTGATTCGCTGAATGGTCAAAGACTATTATAGTTTTTGACTAAACCTAAGAATTTAAGTGTTTGCGAGTGAATTTTTGATTTACCAGGTGTATAAGCTTCAATCCGCTGTTTTTTAGCAAGAAAAACACATTTTTTTTCTAGGAAGCAAAAACAAATTTATTCAAAGTACTTGCCCTCGTTAACTATACATTTTTCTCATCTTTCGGGCAATTTGTGTATACCACGCCAAAAAAATTCCTCATATTTCGAGGCAAACCACTCATCAAGCCATTTTCGGATGTCTTCGTAAGAATCGAAGTGCCGCTCAGCGAGCGCGTGGCTCATCGACGAAAACATGATAGTCAGAAGGTGCCAGGTCTGATGAGTAAGCGGGGTAGTACTTCCCAGTTGAGTGTCTCCAAGTAGTTTTGGACCATTGTTGACGTGTGCAATGGTTGTCGTGGAGGAAAATTAGCTTGACATGTCTTTTCCGATAATGCGGCCTTTTTTCATGCAGAGCACGAATGCAATTTGATCAGTTGTTGGTGGTGCGATGAGCTACATTAGATTAATAGTTTCATCAGGTTTTAACAGCTCGTAGTAGATGACACTCTCTCACCAAACGCACAGCATCGTCTTCCATCCGAAGTAATTTGATCTTGGGGAAGATGTTGATGGTTGGGCGGGATCAACCCAAAATTTCTTGCGTTTAGGATTCTTAAAATAGATCCACTTTTCATCACCTGTCACAATCCGATGCAGGAACGACTTTCTTTTTTGTCTGGCAAGCAGAATTTGGCATGTGTTTTGGCATCGCCATCCATCTGCCTATCGTTCAGTTCATGCGGCACCCATTTTCCGATCCTTTGAACCTTCCCCATGGCATGTAGCTGCATGGAAATGACTGCTTGAGAAACACCCAATTGCTCGGCAAGCATTTTTTGCGATTGGGTATCGTCCTCGTCCAAAAAAGCCTGCAATTGACAGTCCTCAACCTTTCTGGGCCGATTTTCGCTTCTTGTCACTCAGATCAAAATTATCATTGAACCGGCGAAACCAATCTCTGCACATTGTTTCCGATAAAACATTGTCGCCATAGGCCTCCACAAGCATTCGATGCGATTCGGCAGCCGATTTCTTCAAATTGAAACAGAAAAGCAAAGCTTCCCGCATATGCTTTTTTTTTAGCAAAAAATTAGACATGATTACGAAAAAAAAATGTATGTTGTTGTATGAAATTGCTGATAACGTGCACTGGTTAATGTTGACAGATGTCAAACACATAAAAAAAAGTGTGTTGTGTGCCCAGGATAGCTTTATACACTAATGCCACCTATAAGCAAACAGCGGATTTAAGCTTGTTAACATCTAGTTAACAAATATCAATGTATAATTTAATTTCCGTTTGATCTCTTTTTATTAAATATTAATTATAAATGAATTTGATAACAAATAAATCGCTTTTTCATCATCATTTCCTTAATTAACAAATATCAGCGTAAAATTTCGTTTTCATTTGATTTCTTATTAAATATTAAGTTATAAGCAAATGGAGATCATTATCGAATAAATTGCTTTGCCATTATCATTTCCAAAGTTAGTTAACAAATACCAGTGTATAATTTCCTTTCCGTTTGATCTCCTTTTGTTAAATACTTATTATAAACAAATAGAGATAAATCGTTTTTTATTATCATTTCCTAACTTTCCTACAAGGAGATGGTACGAAATGCGAAATACGAATTGGAATGGTATCCTATATCATTCGAAAGGCAGGAAATATATAAAAAGTGTAAAAGAATAGGATGTGTGAGCCTTTGTTTAAAAAATATTTGTATGTGAAGTTGGACAATCGATCTGCTGCGTGATAAGTATTGTAAATATGTTGGGATAAAACAAGAAACGCAATGGCTGAGGGACCTAAGAGTGCGCACAGTACTATTTTTACATCTGGCGAAGAGAGTTCAAGATTATGCAGTATCATTTTTTTTATTTCATTTTTTTATTTCATTTCATTTTTTTATTTTATTTCATTTTTGTATTTCAACAGACAAATCAAAAATATCATTAAGCGAATTCATATATTAATCTGAAAAGTTATAGATCGGACTTTGCGTCACAATATCTCTGCTTATAGGGTACGTAGAGAAAAAATAAAAGCACGTATAATATAATATGAGTGTGAGTTATTGATTAAGTGTATTTAAACTCGATCGGGTCAACTGTATGTTGATATCCGATAATTTTGATCCGACGGTTTGCGTAAAGAAGGCACGGCAATGTCTCACGCCATGCTTAGCGCCGATACGTTACTGTATCTCTAGATCTGAATCGATCAAATTTTAAGCATGCTCAATTGATTGCATTCGCTCGGAATGAATGTTTTTATTTTTTCTCTATATACCCTACGAGCGGAGATATTGCGATGCAAAATTTGAATTTTTGATTTTAAGATACATTTGTTCATTATTAACATCGAAAGGAGAAATGTACGGTTCATTTTTTCGATAATAGATGACTTTTGATTTTGTATCTAATCAGCAGACCAACGCACTATTTGCAACATTACATGTGATCACACATGACGGTGGAAATTACACGCTAATAATTATGAAAAAGCAATTTATTTGATCTCAATCTCTATTTGTTTATAACTTAATGTTTAATAAATATCAAACGGAAATGAAATTAAACATTGGTTAACTAAGCTAGGAAATAATAATAACAAAGCAATTTATTCGATCTCCATTTATTTATAACTTAATATTTAACAAAAGGAAATCAGATGACAGCGAAATTTTACGTTAGAAATTGTTAATTAGAAAATAATAATAAAAAAATAATTTATTTCTATTTATTTGTAATTAATATTTAACAAAAGGAGATTGAAATGAAAAGAAATGAAATTATACATTCGTATTTGTTAACTAAGTTAAGAAATGATAATGGCAAAGCAATTCGATAACGATCTCCATTTGTTTATGACTTAATATTTAACAAAAAGAGATCAGATGAAAACGAAATTATACGTTGGTATTTGTTATGTAAGCTAGGAAATGAAAAAGTGATTTATTCGTCATCGATCTTTATTTGCTTATAAATTAATACATAATAAAAGAAGATCGAGCGAAAACGAAATTATACACTGTTATTTGTTAACTAAGCTAGGAAATAATAATGAAGAAGCGATTTATCTTTCTATTTGATTATAATTAATATTTAACAACAGGAGAACGAAGAGAAATGAAATTATACATTGGTGTTTAACTAAGTTAGGAAATGATAATGACAAAGCAATCTATTCGATCTCGATCTTCATTTATTTCTATCTTAACATTAGAAAATCGGAGGGAAATGATATTATATGCTGGTAATTGTTAACCAAACTAAGAAATGATAACGAAAAAGTGATTTATTCATTATTGATTTGCATTTGTTTATAAATTAATACTAAAAATCAATAAATTTAGACTCAAGATTTAAAAAACTAATTAAATAATGAATATTATGAGTCAATGCTGGATGTTAGGTGCTAATAATTATTGACTTCTTTATGCTGGATATTAGATGCTCATAATTATTGTCTTCTTTAGATGTTGTATCATTATTTCTCAAAGTACCTATAGAGTTGGTTATTGAAAGTATTAGTAAGAGATGGCATTGTGTTGAAAAAAACATTCATATATCGAAAGATGAATTTATAATATTTATAAAATTAGTCTTGATCGTTGTCTAACTCAACGATTTCACTTTCAATAAGAAATTTTATAAACAAGTTTTTGATATCTCTATGGATTTACCGTTATCCCTGATCATAGCGAATATGGTTTTAAAAGAGAGGGCAATTCAGCAATTACTTTACGAATTATTCTTCCATTCTAGATATGTGGATGGCATTCTTTTGGCTGCTCCTAAGGAATTTTTAATGAGATTTAAAACTCATTTCATGAATGTTTGCAGTTCACAATTGAAATTGATGATAATAACAGACTGAGTTTCTTGAACGTAACTTTGATTATTGAAAATGATAGGATTATATTAGATAGTTACAAAAAACCAACTTTTTCGGGAATTTGAATTTTTACTCTCAACATCCAATTTGTCACAAAAAAGAAATTATTTATAATATGGTTGACAAAATAGTTCTCTTGTTGTATCCAAAATTCCAACAAAAAAATTTCAGAGAATGATTCAGATATTATTAAATGATTCAGACATTATTAAATAATGACTATCCTCTTAGTTTTATTTTTTCAAATATACTTACTAGAATCAAATATCATTATAACAGATTTGTCAATCATACTCATCGAAACAAGAATATTAAAATTAAAAATAGATTTTTTAATATACCATATGTGAAAACCATCTCCGAATTGTTTTTTCCGGTTGCGGTTGGTATTAATAAAAAAATAGCATTTACTATCGCAAACACTTTAAAAAAATATATCACTCGAGGCAAAAATAAGCTGGACCATATGTCACATCAGAAAGTAGTTTAGAAGATCTCTTGTCATGATTGTGATGCGACATATGTAGGTTACTACAAACTAAACGACAATTAAGAACTAGAATATCTGAACATGTGAGTGATGACATCAATAAAAAAACAGGATTACCATCAATAATTTTTAACCATTGCCTGACTTACGAACACGACTTTCAATGGGATGATGTGTAAATTTTAGAATGAATCATCTTATAATAAAAGACTGATCTCGGAGATGATACATGCATATATAATATATATTAAAAAAATAGGAGCGTGAATTAAACAGGCAAAATGACATAGAATCTCTTTCTGACTCCTATATCTCTATTTTACAATTGTTATCTTCTTCTTAATTATTCTCTTTCCTTATTGCCTTTCTATTACTTATTTTTTCCCCATTTCTTTAACATTATTCTCCTTTTCCTTACTATGTTATTATCTGCTTTGCTTTCGTGCTATTTATATAATTTGTGACAAATTGTGAACATTTAAGAGAAAGGAAATTTTTACCTCGCAATTTTATATACGTTCGAATTTTATTAATTGACGAATTGAGAACATATTTTTATGCACATATATACCATCGGTGATTGATAAGAATCTTGTAAGCGGTTTAAATGCATAAATAGATATGTCGGAAAAAATTTTCAATTATTTTATTATTTCATTATTTTATTATTTTATTATTTCAACTCAACTATTTTATTGGGAATACAAATTAGTTCGGTCCGTTTCCTTAAAGATGGCTCCAGCTGTTGTGAATGATTCATAGTGACAGCTGATTGGCGGATGTTGGTGGTTTCAGAGAGGTTAAACATCTGCTAATAATATAACAGTTTATATCGCTTTGAGTTTCATACAAAAATGATTTTACTGTGTTTGAAATGTCGAATTTTGTGTTAACCAAGCAGCATTTGCGGGAGGTTTTGATTTTCTGCTTTAATTGGAAGAAAAGTGCGGCTGAAGCATCGAATGCTTGTCGAAATTTATGGATACTGCTCCAACTGATAAATCATGTAGGGAATGGTTTCAACGTTTCAAGGATGGAGATTTCAGCGTTGAAAACAAGCCTCGCTCTGGACAGCCAAAAAAATTCGAAAACAAAGAATTAGAGGCATTACTCGAAGAAGATCAGAATCAAACGCAAGAGGAGCTTGCAGAATTATTGGGGGTAACTCAAGCCGTTTCTGTATGATTGAGAGTCATGAGAATGATTCAAAAACAAAACAAGAAAATTGAGTGCCTTATAAATTGAAACCGAGAGACGTTGAAAGGCGATTTTTCATTTGCGAACAACTGATTCAAAGACAACAGAAAAAGGTTTTTTGCATCGGATTGTGACTGGAGATGAGAAGTGGATCTATGACAACCCCAAGAAGAAAAAATACTACGACTGAGGTCGATGTCAACGATTGACTTAAGCCCAGTCAATCGTTGACATCGACCTCAACATCAATACCACGGTCGAACATTCATGGTTCGAAGATCATGCTCTGTATCTGATGGAACCAAAAGAGTCTTGTTTACTATGAGCTGCTGGAACCTGGCGATTCTATTATGGGCGATCGGTATCGGCTACAATTGATTCGTTTGAGCCGTGCATTGCGAGAAAAACGGCCGGAGTAAAGACATGATAAAGTTATTCTTCTTCATGACAACGCTCGGCCTCATGTCGCTAAAGTCATAAAAAAATATTTGGAAACGCTCAAATGGGATGTTTTACCGCACCCGCCTATTCTCCGGACATTGCTCCTTCTGATTACTGGTTGTTCCGAAGGATGCAGCACAATTTGGCAAGTCATCGGTTCACTTCTTTCGCAGAAATCGAAAATTGGCTTCAAAATTGGATTACCTCCAAAGACGAGTCATTTTTTCGAGATGGAATTCGAAAATTGTCTGAGAGATGGGAAAAAGTAGTAGGCAGCGATAGGCATTACTTTAATTGATCTGTTCATTCGTTTTGTTTTGAAATAAATGCATTTTTGAACACAAAAAAACGGACCGAACTAATTTGTACTCCCAATATTAATTTATTTTAATCGTTACGTGCTTCTCGGAATAAAACCTAAGTATCTAACTCAATTAATAGTAATTTTAATTTTTTTTCAAGAATATTTTTATTGAAAGTCTTTTTATTCCCATACCAAATTAAGTAAAGAATACGATTCGTAATTGCGTTACCTTGTCCATTCAAGTGTTACCACAAAAAATTAAAGAAGTAAATAATATACTTACGCTAGATACTTTTTTTACTGTTATGGAAATATTTCTTATTTTTCTTATTTTACATTCATGTTTTTAGCACTATGTTATACTGCAGTCGAACAGCGCCAAGTATTGACTTTTTTAACTTTTTGTGGTAACATTTGAATGGACAAGGAAACGCGATTACGAATGGTCTTCTTTACTTACTGGTGGGATTTAAGTTGGTTCTAGTTCTTGATATCAAATCTTTTATACGAATAATACATTTTATTAGACTTAAGTAAATAACAAAAAATATCGTATCATGAGTGTTTTACTTTTTAACTTGATAAAATTTAACTTGATTAGCTAAAATTGTAGTATCTGAGAGTTTTAATTTTTCATTTGATACATTAGTTCTTTCCGAAGAAGAATAATTTTTGACAGAGAATTAAAGTTGGCATTATTGTAATTGAAATAAGAAGATCTTCAATAAGAATATCCTTCAAGAAAAATTAAAACTACTATTAATTGGATTGGATATTTTATTTGAGTTTTATTTGAGAAGTGAATGTATATTCTTATCATCTTCTTTATTTTTTTTATTCAATAATCTCAATCCCTCACAACTCGCCGGCTCGCGTAAAGAAATCACAATGTCGCTGCGCTTGGCTTAGCCAAGATATTAGCCGTGTCTCCAGATGTCTACATGTAGAATAAAAAAAATATATATACCTGCACATAAAATTTGCAGTAAGTATAAAATATAATTATAATGTAAAATATATGATAATATTGATTAATTCTTGTTTTAATTTATTTTATTTATATTACAAATTATATTTAAAATTATATTCAGTAATAATAAAGGAATTATTTTAAATAATAGTTGCAAATATATTGTGCTGTAATATTGTTACGACATTACAGCAACAATCTTGCTGAAGGGGCACATTTTTATGCTATGACATTGCAACAATGTTGCAAATACATTGCACAATCTATTTGCTACATTACAACATTGCAACAAGATTTATTGGCAATAATTTTGCAATTTTTTTGTATTATATAGAAAATAAAACCTTTAAAAATGATTTTGAAACCGATTTTGATAAATAGATATAAGATCATCCAATCTCTCAACGTCTTTCTGTAAGTTTATGCCATTTTCCTGTTCTTCAATGCATAACATTTCAGAAATTAACCTTCTGTTGTAATTAGATTTAGAATCTAAGATTTTAACATTTTTTTCAATTAAAAGAATGATGAATTGCAAAGTGTGTTCGAGATCACTGAGTGCTTAGACCAATCCAAATTCCAATTTAATTTATATTAGTTGCTTTCCATTTACACACAAGTGAAACTAAATCTGAAGTGAGCTGAATTTCATACTGAATATTTCATACTCAGATGACATCATTATTTGCATACTTTGATAAATAGTTTTCACTTGATAACACAGCTTCATAATCTTACTTTTAAAATGAGTTTATCAAACGCACTAAAGCAGATCTTAAGCAGAATATAACTAAAAATTTAGTTAAATTTTACTTGTCAGAATGCAAATGATGCTTCAACTAAGTTATGACGTCACAAGTGAGAATTATCTGAGAAGCGGTGTAAATGGAAAGCAACTATTATTAATCCTTTTGTCTGAGTCGAAATGCCGACAATTTCCCTATTGACTATTTCGACCGTTATTTTCGATCTAGTGGTATTTTCGATCTGTAATCCAATAAGCGCTTATTATTGAAATATGGTTAATAAATCGAAAATGGAAGAATTTGCGCTATTTTGCGATATATTTAAAATTTTAAAAGAGACAAAGGATTCTGTACAAAATATACAGAAAATGGGACCTGGCTAATTTGATTAAATTTGTAACATGTAGTTCTGACTATCCTGATCAAAAATCTCCATAGGCGTGAAGTAAAATAATGAACAGTTTTTGAGTTGTACATCAAACTGCCAAAATTGCTGTTTTGACCTTTCGGGCGCGGCTTCCCGAAATTTCCCTACATTGAATAAAAAAAAGGTTAATGTCGGCCGGATATTGCTGCCAGTTGTTAGTACAATACAGTATACATATCCGAAATTACGAGGGCAAATCAATAAATTTTTAGAAAAACATAATAAAACACATTTTTTTTTTATCGATTCATGTTTATTTCTCAACATTGTCTTCTTTTAGCTCGATACACTTGATCCAATGATTCTCCAACTTTTTCAAACCGTCCGAATAATATGATTTGTCCAATCCTTCAAAATAAGCATCTGTTTCGACGATGAGCTGCTCTCTGGTGGTGAATCTCTTTCTTCCGAATCATTTTTTCTTCAGGTTTGGAAACAGGAAATAGTCGCAGAGGGCTAAATCTGACGAATGCTGGATGGAGAAGCAATTCGTAACGGAATTCGTTGAATTTGGCCATCGGTGCCGGGCATGTGTGAACCCGTGCATTGTCTTGACAGAAGAGCATTTTCTTCTTCGCCAAATGGGGACGTTTTTTTCTTTAAAATGTTGTTGCAACGATTCAATAAGGCTGCGTAATAATCGCTATTGATCGTTTGCTTCGACGAAAGGTAATCGATATGAATTATACCGCGTATATCCCAAAAAACTATTACCTTTCCGGCCATTACTTTTCCGGTTGACTTTATGGTCTTCGCCTTCTTCGGTTGATTCACCTGGTAAAATCCATTGTTTTGATTGTTCCTTCGTCTTGGATGTGAAGTAATGGATCCATGTTTCGCCCACAGTAATGAATCGATGCAGAAATTCATCTGGATTACGTTGAAACGTCTCCAAACATTGTTTTGAAATTATCACACGGTCGCGCTTATAATCCACAGTGAGCAAACAATTGCATGCGGCACCTATCTTGCCGATAACTTTTTCATACCCAATTGTTTATGCAAAATTGAAATCACTGTGCCATGTGGTATATCTGTAGTCTCAACAAGCTCGCGCACTTTCATTCATCGATCAGTCAAAACAATGGACTTTGTCGATGATTTCTGGCAGCGTAGCAGCCTCAATTGGATGTCCCGAACGAGGTGCATCATATGTGTATGACCACGTTTAAATTCATTCATCCAATTGTACCAGGTGTACAAGTATGAAATGACAATTTTTTTCCCAAAAAAAAAAACACATTAAATTCGGAAGAATGATAAAAAGAGATTTATTCAAAGTATGTTCCATTGCTAGTTACACATTTTTCCCATCTTTCGGGCAATTTGTGATACCACGCCAGTAAAAATCTTTCCCTTTTGCCGCGAACTATTCATCCATTTTTTCACATCTTCGTATGAACCAAAGCGCTGCTCAGCAAGTGCGTGACCATCGATACAAACAAGTGGTAATCGGAAGGAGCCAAGTCTGGTGAATAAGCCACATGGGGTAGAACTTCCCAGCTGAGTGCTTCCAACGTGTTCCGAACTAGTTTTGCCGTATGTGATGGAGCATTGTCATGGAGAAAAATGACCCTGGTTGCCTCTTTTGGTACTCTGGTCGTTTTTTAAGCAGCGAACGGTTCAAATCAAATTGTTGTTGATAGCGTTTGGTATTAACCCTTTCGCTAGGCTTCAATAGCTCATAACAGACCATACCCTTCTGGTCCCACCAAACACAGAGCATCGTCTTCCTGTCAAAGCGATTCGGTCTTGCGGTCGATGTGGATGGTGCGCCAGGGCTATCCATGATTTTTTGCGCTTGGGATTCTCAAAAAAAATCCACTTTTCATCCCCAGTAACGATATAATGCATGCAATGACTTTCTTCTGTATCGTTCGAGCAAAATTTAACATGTGTTTTTGCACCTCTTCATCTGTCTCTCGTTCAATTCATGTGGCATTCATCTGCCGACTTTCTGAATCTTTCCCATCTTTCGTAGGCGATTGGAAACAGCTTGTTGACTAACGCTCAATTACTCTGCGAGTTGTTTTTGTGTTTGTGAATCATTTTCATCCAGCAATGCTTGCAATTCCACGTCTTCGTACTTTTTGGGCAATTTTTCGTGTTCCTTGTCTGCAACATTGAAATCTCCAATTTTGAAACGCTGAAACCATCGTTCACACGTTTTTTGCGATGGAGCATGTTCACCATAAGCTTTTCTAAGTAATCGGTATGATTCCACAGCAATTTTCTTCAAATGAAAACAAAAAATTAATGCTGTCCGCGAATGCTCCTTTGGTACAAATTTCGTCATATTAAACACAGTAAACAACTATGCAACTTTTCAATCAAATCACTTTGCGCGTTTGACACTTGTTGATGGTACAATAAAAGCGTATAATGTATAATTAAATCTTTGTACTTCACACTGCATTGGTGCGCTATCTGTTTCTCGTCATTCATACTTGTACACCTATATATATAGTCGCAAACGATGGTGCAGATGTATGAACATTATTCAATTCGGCTTTGATTTCTTTCGGCGTTAAATTTTTCATACGTAGATGTTTGATCACTGCACGAAACTCGTTTTTTTCCATTTGCAAAAAATACAAAGGTTGTTCGCTTTAATTGTCTACAGAAATGGAACCACGAGATGAATCCCGTTCAAAATTTGACAGTAATCAGCTGAAAGATGTTACTTGTCAAAAAGTAATGTGACATGACACTGCGTCCCCTCTGACAGATTTTCTAAGAACTTATTGATTTGCCTTCGTATTTAGATTTTCAGTGGCAATTAACTGATAGTAATATATGAACATGGCCATAAATATATCTGCAAATTCACTATTATTCAAAAGGAGTATTACGAAGATCGTTTGAAATGTTTTGAACCTCAACATGAAGATGATATTACCCGTCAAAACCATTCTGGTACTACAATCATATATATTTTGCAAAATACCTGTGAAAATTACAGCCATTTTGAACGCTGTTGTTTAAGAGTTATTTGTGCTAGTCAGTGTTTTCGTTTGATAAAAGTTTGCCCTCCGAGCCTAACTTTGAGCTTAAGAAACAGGAAAAAGTTGTTGAGGATCAGATCTGGTGAATACGGGTAGTTAATTAATTCGAACGCAATTTTTTTATGGCGATCGTCGATATTCGATTTTTTCTATTTCTATAAAAACATTGACATCAACTGGCATTGTCAAACAACAACTGAGCGTAATTATGGTTACAATTTTTATAGGTATCTTGCAAAATATGTACAAGTGTAGTACCAGAATGGTTTTGACGTTTAATGCCATCTTCATGTTGAGGCTCCAAACTTTTCAAATGACCCTAATATATAGACAAGATATACATATTACAAGATATAGACAATACAAGAGCCAAACATTTAGAAAATTCTGAAACATTGTTTGCAAATATAATAGAATAGTTCATATATAACACAAAATTTTTTGTTCATTGTTTTTGTTGTTTGCGAAATTATAATTTTAAGGGGTAAAACATTTTTGAAAAAAATAAATTCTTTTCTTTCGAAGTTAAAATTATATAAGAATATTGTTAAAATTGTAAAAGATATAAAAAATATTCTGAAAATTGAATGGTTTCAATTTTATAACTATAATAAAAATTTTTGAAAATTAGGGATGAGGGTGGTGGTGTACAATAAATAAAGAATATAAGAAACACATTATTTAAATTATAATTACAGTTTTGATGATATTTGTTTCAAAAAAGAAAAATCGATTTTTTTACAAATTTATCCTTTAAAAAACTATAATTTCACATGAACAAAAAATTATTTTATATTACGAATAAACTATTTGCAGACAATTTTTCAGAATTTTCTGAAATTCCGAATTGCCTAGCGTTCGTTGTCAAATACAACTCAAACAAATATTTATTAATGAAAAATGAAAAAATAATATTCATTATTAATTTAATATTATTTATAATATTATTTAATTGTAATTGAAATTTAAATAACTCAGACAATACAGAATATTTACGAAAATTTGATAAATAAATAATAAATAATAAATATTTATTATTATTTATTTTGTGAAATACTATTATATATAAATATTTTAATGTACTTTTCACAAGTTTTTTTTTTCAAAATATTAAAACACAGATTAAATATTTCATATAACAATTATTAAAAATATAAATAAATACATATTTCTAATAAATATTTTAAAAAGTATTTCTTAATTGTTTGCTAGGAACGTCATCTGTTTCATAAAGTGTAAATTAACATTGCTTATTTTTTTTAATGCTATTTTGCAACTGTTGCAAGTTTTCTTCGCTGAAATAGGATTTATTTTAGATTTCTTTATGAAATAAATACATTTTAACTGTATGTGTTCCATTTTGTTGACACATCCATATCGATCAATATATCCACAGCTACATATTCATTAACATTCAGCGTTGTTTCGCAATCATGTTCACACGTAAGTACTTAAGGTGCCTTTTCGTATTAACGCTTAATCGACAGTGAGCTCAACGCTCATTTTTAATGTCAAAATAGGTCATATGAAATCGATGCTTGATATTCATCGACAAGATAATTAAATATATTGTTAAAGACTGACATTCTTATGAAAATTCGCGTCTCTGTTAAAGATGTTCACTAAAATTAAAAATTTTTGTGAATTAAGAAATTGATAATATAGTATTAATTTGATGATTTATAAGTTTTGTATAGATAATATATACTCAGATAGTCAAAATTTATCGAAAACGAATCTTGTAAAATCTTGTTAGCAAAAATTTTGTTAGCAAAAATCTTGCAAAAAGGATACAAATTGACAGCAAGGTTTGACATATTAAACAATATCGGCAATTTGCCAGCAAATATGTAACAAATTTGATATAACAATTTGGCAACCAATTGACAACAAAATATGAGCAATTATATTTATACAAATTAGCACCAAATTGGCAGCAAGCTTTGCGTATCACTGATTGAAGACAAATTGGTACCAAATTGACAGCAAGCTTTGCGTAGTAATGTCTGATGATAAATTGACAGCAAATTGATAGCAAATTTTGCGTACCGTTATTTGACGTATTTTGACAAATTTGAAGTAAAATCCAAGCAAGATTTAATATTTTGTAAATGATCATTTAAATAGTCATTGACCTAGATCCTACACAACACAGAAGTATAATTCTAGCAGTATTAAATTGACGAATGATTAATTATTTAATTTAAGTATTAAAAACACTATTGTCAGTACTAAACAAAATTATTAATCACTGGCAATTTAATAATGTTAACAGTATTATATTTTTCTAAAAAATGGATATCGATATCAATACTGATTACCAATATTGATTTTCCTTAATCTTATTTAATCGGGATTATCAGGATATAAAATAAAATTACTATGCTTTTATCTTGGAATCCTTGGGGGTTATTAAAAAAAAAAAATTATTTCATTAGAACAAAATTGAAAACTTTTCAATGCTACGTTTTTTATTTTAGTATGTGTGATTTCTTAAATATGAGAAATTTAACTCCTTGTGTTACTTTGGTGGCGATGCCACGAACTCCAATGACATTCCATCAAAACGCATTGCTAAACCATTGAAACGCATTCGAACACATTGTCACGAATCAAATAATTATTGTTATATATAATGAACTAACAAAGTCTATTTTTTTATTACATTTGAGTACCTAGTACCACGCTGACTCTCACTTCCCCGTATTGTTCATTATTTTGTTATAATATTGAGAAATCTATATAAACTTTATTTTTATTAAATTCACAGTTTTAAATAAAAATCGAGTATTTAATTTTATATATATATATATATATACCTACTAATAAGCAGTTTACTAATAATTTGGCGCCAACTTGGCATCAAACTCGCTCAAAGCTTTGCAGCAAATTCGGTGCCATCTGTGTCAGTAGTAAACTTGTGCCTTTCAGAAAAAGCTTGCATTACAAAAAATTATTAAACAACAAATTGGTAGCAAACTTTTGCGTAACGCTAGTTGATAATTAGCCATCACTTACTTCAAGTCATTATTAACGGCAAATTATTCGATTATTTGTGATACTCGGATATTTGATAGTTACGATGCCAACCATTTATCTTATCAGAAAGATTTCAGCATTCCTAGTAGTTTATCGATCAGAGGAAGTAAATTTCATAAAATAAGACTAAGGAACGAAATGTAATGTTGTTAAAGTTAGCGACCGTTATGATTAAAGAACGGAATCTAATAGTCACTCATCAAAATTGGTGCATCTCGTTCGTTCACATTACAATAGTCAATCCAGTACAATAAACAATCAAACTCATTAAATAAATATTGTAGATATGTAATTATAATCCGAAAGTTATTTTTTCGTCAAATAAGTAAAATAATGTAACATAATGTGATATTCACTCTACGATCGCACTGACGCAAATAGCTTGTATTATCATTGTTGCGAATACATAAGCAGAATCTAAAGTCAAGCACGTAATCATAAACAATTTTCTTGAAAGTTATTGAAAATTGACGTGTAGGCATGTTCCAAAAATTCGATGTCTGTTTGGAGATTTAAACTCTTTTTTGATCTGTAATATTTTTCTGATGTTAATCTTTTGTAATAATTCATTTCTTTATCCAGTATCTGTACGTCTTCCCAATCAAATTCATGATCGAAAGGCAGTCTATGGTCTGCAATAACTAAATGAGTAGAGATTTTTCTCATAATATGATTCCGTGTTCGAAAATACGAGTTTTTTTTAATTATCGATTGATTTGCTCTACATAAGAGGCATCGAAGTCTTTACAAGAAATTTTATAGACTACATTTTCTGGGAACTGAAGTGAGTCCTTCTGAACCTTAATCAGGCTACGAAGTTTATTGACGCTATAAAACGCAATTTTAGATACATTGTTATTCATTATTTTTTAAAATTTATCCGAAATGTTATCTACAAATGGAACTATAAACCATAAGCGCTTGATAAGATGTGATTTCTTTTTTTCTTTATTAATGTGATTTTGATTTTTTATTAGAAATTTTAATCTATGAGAAATCGTTTTAAAGATAAAGTCTAACGAATAATCATTTATTAGGATCTTAATAATCATTTCTAAGTTTTTTGATGAAATACAGGATCGGATAAAAAAAATCCTGTTACATCTTCTACCATCCCTTACTACGTTTCTCTTTTGTGTGAGTGGATATTTTAATAAATAATTCAGGTATCTATTCGTTGAGATCGGAGTAGGTATACTAGGCCGATTCTAAGCCATGGGGCTAGAGGGGGGCGCGGGGCGTGGGGGTAGTGGTAGGCGCGGGAGGTATTTGTAGGCGCGAGGAAGGGAGGGGAAGGCGCAAGAAAGTCCCGGCGCTATTGGTGTTTATGTAAACATCAGTACCAATGATACATGCTGCCATGTTATGACGTCATGTATTATTGGGACTTTGCCGCGGGCCGCCACCCCCCATCGCTGCCACTCCGCCGCCCCCGTTGACGCCGTCGCCATCACCGCATCCATCACCCTGCATCCACCTCAAAATGTGTCGCGATATTATAACGCGGACAAGATATTTTGTCTAGGAGATTGATGATACACTATCGATGTTCTGGTTGCTAAATAAAGCGCTGTCATGAGTAGATAATGGGTAGATAATAAAATCATATTGCGTTCTCATAGTTCTTTCTTTCAAGATTAGAAATGTCGATAACAATGTTTATCTAGGAAGAACCGCGACATCGGTTAGAAGCGCCGATAATACGATATTTTTTCTAAGAAGAGATCAGTCATCGTCATGCTACGACCCAATAGGGAGGATAGACAAAAGAACAAAGAAGAAATGAAATGAAATATATAATGGGTCATCAGCGCGCGGTACCTCAGTTAGCGCTTTGTAAGATTACCGAATCGATCGCAATAAGTATAATGCGAAAAGCATGGTTGATCATCGTGCGGACGTTGAGGACATGGACATTGAGGACATGGACATTGAGGACATGGACATTGAGGACATGGACAATGTAGAGTTCAAGAATATCGGAAATATTGAGGACATGGACGATGCAGAATTTGAAAATATCGGAATCATTGAGGACAGAGTCGACATAGCTGAGTATATTAAAAATGTAGATGAGGAATAATTCGCGAATATTAGAGACAAAGTGTTTGAAGTGCTTGATGAAATGGAAATAAACTTGAAGAGATAATAGACTAAGAGTCGTCCGATGAAGAAATGATATTCGATGATACTGGATGTGATATGCTAGTGATATGAAATCACAGAGTGAGTATGAAATAGATAGCATAAAAAAATTCGTGTCTCCAGAAATCGGTATGTTGAACACTTGTACTAAGCACTGTGAGATCCACAGTTATTATACAATGGATGGTATTTTAACCGTATGCACATCATGCATGGCTGACATTGACGATGGAGGAATGTATTTCGTCAGGAAGCATGAGACCGGTTCTTTCGGCTAACGGCAGGTCGTGCACGAATTGCAGAGGACTTTTACATAGTAGTACATTATATTTCCGTGCAGCGCATGTCCACTTTGCACATGTTGAAAAAAAAACCTATTACGAACGATATTATGAATAAAAATGAACGTGAAAAGTGTGCCTGAAGACTGTGATCCGCGAAGGAGAGACAAAAATGTGAGAATATCACCGGTTACTACGATCGAAAAATAGGTACACGTATTAGGAGACGAAATAGTGCACATTGATGAAGAGAGATTTTGGTACAAAGCTTTTAGTTAATAAAGGAAAGTGTTATCATTCAATGAAAAATGAAAAGAAGATTCAATATAGCTGCAGGCGTTTTAAGATTCCCGCGAATAAGTGCGTCGAAGTGATGATAATGGACAAGTTAGTCATGCCATATTACGACCACGAGAATCCTGCTCGAAAAGTGTTTTGTAATCTATGCGATAAGTATTATATGCGTAATTAATTATGCCTAGTGAAGAGTACACCCTTAGTAGACGAACATAATACCAAGGTGATAAAACACTCATTCTAGATGTAAAGCGTAACATATGTGAACGAGTCACGTGCAAATATTCCATCTAAGAGTGATTTAAAAACTGTGGAAAACCATGAGCGAGTGGAACGTGAACTCCTGAAGCAATGCGGCCAGGTCGCTGCTCTGGTGGAGTGTTTTGCGTGGCTGATGCGATGAGTAACTCAAGAACATTGTTGTGCCAAGCGTCCGCGCTTCGCTATTGGACAAACAATCCGTGGTGGCGAGGATCGCGGGTGCAAAGTCGCAATTAGATTGTGCATCTTGGTGGCGAGTACGCGAGTGGCAACGAACAATCTCTTGTCTGGCGAGAAATCGACGCCGCGTTCGAGAATTATGTTTTGACTGGTGTGATAATTAACACGGATTATATCGAGTTGCGCCGGTTTTTGGAAGACGCTGACAATGTAGTGCTCGAGCAAGTGCGAGACGCTGTAGAAAAACACAGTAGTAAAAGTGAACACCACGTTCAAGGCGAGTTTGAAACGAATGATAAACGTGTTAATAAGATCATAATTATAAAGAACAACGAGATATATATGCATCGATACGCGCGAATGTTACGATCGGCACATCATCGAGCCCACGTTGATGTCGCTCGAAGAGTTACAAGAATGCGACAGTGGATGGGCGTTATTGCGAATCCTCAACTTGACTGTTAATGAGCAAACTAAATCCCATGCGCGCGAGATGCTATATCGAAATGCCGACATAACGGTGATCAGTGTTATCATTCAAAGTGTGTTTATGACGGATAGGCAAAACTATGAAAAACATTCAAAATCACATAAAATTTTATTAACAAAGTGGAACGGACGGTACGATGGGGAGGCAATAATCGCAAAGTCGAATTTCTACAGTTGTAGCGTCTTTGCGGAAAATTTGATCGCTGTGGAACTGCGCAAACTCGAGGAGACAAGTCGATTTACATAGATATGTGTATATTCGACATATCGAAAGTCTGCTTGTATTTCACCATGAGTATATGTCACCGATGTATCGCAACAAATGCAAAATTATATACACCGACATGAACAATCTCATTTATCATATAGAATGCAACGATACTACGAGACTGAAACGCGATATTGCTAGAATCGACACAATTATCTGGTGGACAAGGCCTCTCTAATAAAAAAATATCCGGTCCGGATGAAGGAGAATAACGGTGCATTAATGACCGAATTTGTTGGACTCATAGCGAAGATATACGCGGTGATGAATAGCAAGAAGGACATTAAAAAGGCGAAAAGTAAAAAGTAAAAAATAATATCGTAGCATGATAATGTGCGTTATTTGAACGAAGAGATTGAAATGACTCATCGTCAATCGTATATACGATCTAAATTACACGAAATATATACAATATCCGAATCGAAAATCGCTCTGAGTCCATATGACTATAAACGATACATTGTACCACACTCGACGTATCATGGAGTCATTGGCAGATACCTTTGTAATATATATGTATTATATGTAATATATACGTTATATGTATTATATATGTTACATGTATTATATATGTATTATTATGTATTATATGTAATATATGTTGCTTATGTATTACTATTGTAATTTATACTTTATGTATCACACTTTTTACATTTATTATGTATTACTATTATTGTACTTTTACATAATACATATTATATGTTTTTACATTTATACGTATTACTATTATGTATTTTGTATTACTACTTATGTATAATATATATATATATACATATACATGTGTTTTGCTTCGTACATAAGTTGTTACCAATAATTATGTATTTTGTATATTCGAAAACGAAGATGAATGGGGAGTAATAAAAATATATATTTATATAATTATATTGACATACAATATACTTTTTTATAGAAAAAAATACACGAATCAAAATTATATCAAATGACATTGTTTTTATGTATCCAGGAATTGTGCGATTCATCGAATCCTAGCCACATGATGTACACTTTATCTCCTTTTTTGCTCAGTACTTTCTCTATGAGATACACGTCCGGATAAGTAGTGTGATTCGTGCTCGTAGAACGTTCCATGAATTTTCCTCGAGTAGATAGGTTACGAGATTGGCACGCTGCACTTTATCGATCGTAAACACCTTGGTAGTCCAATTTGATGTGTAACCTTTCTCAAAAACCGTCTTGTATTTGCTCACGCAAACCGAATCGCCCACTTTGAATTTTTCCGATTACCAGCGATTTTTATCGCGCTGTACACCGTGTTCATGAGTTCTTTCGCGTAGGTTACATCGACGGGTCGCATGACGATAATGCGATGCTTGCGCGCGTTGTAATGTGATACGAGACGCGGCAGCTCATCGATCTACTTGTAATTGCCATTGATTGTAAATATCTTCCACATGAGTTCCGTTTTTGAGTGTGTGATTAAACCGCTCGACCACTGACTTTTTTAACGTCGAATACGTGGAATAGTGATTAACATTGTGTTTTTTCAAGATTTTTTGTGTTGTAAAACTTCTTCTCCATATCCATTTGTAAATTTTTTGAACATCTTTCACTCGCTCGAATTATCTCAACGATAGCGTCAGCCATCTCGCTTTCATCCTTGCTTTTGAACAGTACGGCCCGCATACTTGCTCAATACATCGATGACAGTGAATATGTAGTGATGGCTTCTGTTGAAGCTCGAGTACGGGCGTATCTCGACGATATCAGCCTGTTACAGATCGTGTCTCTGAACTGACGCACCTTCGAGGAAAATTTCTTCTCGCCGATGTAATTCCTCAACAGTCGGCATCTCTCTAACTTTTTTCTTTTTTATGATTCATCGCGTAATACACAGGGTGTAAGAAAAAAAATGTATTTTTTTCTCGCTGACGTCACTCGATTGACCCGTCAATACGCGATTTAATTTATAATAAGACCAATTTCGCGAAGTTCCTCAATGATTGACAGCATTTTGTTATCGTGAGCGTTGTTGCCCACTTGGTGCGAAGCGTCGAGCAATTGACAATCCATCAGCTCGTTAAAATCATCCTAGGGCACGTAATCGATCGCGTTATCATTCAGTGTCATTGCATGAGGTAATCTCTTTTCAGATTTCTTCTGTTTCTTCGATATGATCGACATCAACAGCGTGGTTACGTATTTTTACTTGTATTGCTCTATTGCTCAGTATGTTCTCTATTGCTCAATAATTGGCCCTGCGAATGATACTTGTGTTTGTGCGCGTTCGTCGTACGAGCATGCTCTTGTTTATATCGTCTTCCATGTAGAGAAGATCATCGGGAATTCTCTTGAAAATTAAAGACCTCATAAAGATCATCGGCGTATCATACGCCGTCAATAATTATGTCCGCGTCATCCACGTCGAAATGCCAAACATCAGTCCTTGTGTAAGTAAATGCTATACACATAATCTATATCGCTCTTTATCTCTTCCCTCAGAACAGCCTCGATATTCTTTTGACTCAATGGGCTAAGCCGGCTTGCAATGCCTTCCGACTTTCCGATGTTTGCAACCGATTTTGAATTGCTAGCGAGTCGTCTATCGTTTCGAAAACGTTCTCCAGCGATTCTATCGATTGTCGGTATCATCGTCGTACGCGGGGTAGAAATTATCGATTGTACACGATCATACGATTATCGGATTTACGCTATCGCTCGAACGTCTCACTCGCTTCCTCCTCCTCTTCGTCCTCCTTCGTTTCGCGTTTGGGAGCAGACGCTGTGTCACTGTCGCGCGATTGTCTCTTTATCATGTCAGAGCCAGAGCTGCCAACGATCAGTCGCAGCGATTTGATAATAGGCTTAAAACGCTTGTTATGGCATGTCTTCGATTCTACCAGTCTTCAGAGTACGATGTTTCTTGCGGATCGACTCGCTTTTCTCAATCTCCCTCGCGATTTTTTCACGCTCACGCACATTCCAGTGAGAAATGACAATGAAATTGATGTCGAATCTGTCGATTTGATGATTTCGACGTCGAATCGACATCGATTTGATGTCAATTCCATTCTCATTTCTCATTGGGATCAGCCATGTTCGTCTCTGGCGAAATATCAACAATTTGTTAAATCTTTGTGATATCGCGAACTTGTTAAATTCTTTTCTCCCATTTTTAAGCGCACTGTCTATAACTAGAAATCCATTTTTTCGCCAACAATTGCGACACAACAAACAAAATTCGTCGTACAACATGTCGGTATTCACGTCATCGTTGTAAATGTGTTTCAAGTTGATACCACACTGTTTAAACAGGATCAGCAGGTTCGCGTTATCGTGTATCAGATGTTTAGTTATCCTCGCGTACGTCTGATAGAGATAGAAGCAATGACGGTCCGTCAAGAAATATTCTCTCACCGCATCCTGCTTGTCGCATGCCATCAAAGATAGAAATAGAATTTGGGCACGTCTCGCTCGGTGGAACGACGTCTAAATGAAAATAATTGCCTCGCGTTCATATTCGATGAGATTCGAAATGAACTCAACGATGTAGAGATTAACAGAAATATTGACATAGCATGTCAAAAAATTATGTAAGTGTCATCCGACAGAAGCGTGTTATGCGGAAAGCCGGCTAGGAAGCGCAGACTACTGCGGCCGAATATTTTAATTTCTGTTATTTGGACACGGTCTGAAGGTTCGCGGAGATACAAATTGAAATCTGCATCCATCCTGTAAATATTCCAGGTTATGTTATTGAGCCTAACTCACTGCCCTCGATCACCCTGTGCACGAACATGCCGGATACGCGTGCGGATTCGAGGGGAGAGGACCCCGATTCTGTACCTCTCTCCTCTCACGCTCTCGAACTATCTAGCGACAGTCATGTATATCGAGCGTTGTATGTCTATTGTAATTGGTAGTTGTGTGGAGTTTTATTCCATTTCTTGCTAATTAAACGTTAATTTGTTAAAGCTCAGATCCAGATTATTTACGATTCATTGCTTCTCATACTCAAATTCCCATATCAGCGAAAAATTAAGTTAAAAATTAAGACATAAAACAGCATTGTATTATTTTTGAAATATATTTCAGATCACTTATACATATACTAGCAATTGCAAAAGTTTTATAAATTATCTTTAATTTTATGTGCCAAAATTGAATTAAAAATAATTTATGAAGCTTTTGCTAGTCTATCCCCCACTTATGGGGATAGACTGGCAACACATATCATAGTGTGAGCCCATATTTGTGTTCTCTGATCGAATTTTTGAAATTTATTAATTATAATATCAATGTTGTCCGAAGTAAAAACAATACTTTTTGACATAAAATCAAAATTAATTTATAAAGCTTTTGTAATTGTTAGTATGCATTGCATATAAGCAATTCAAAATATATTTCAAAAATAATATAATTGCTGTTTTATATCTTAATTTTTTACACGATCATTCGCTAAAATTTATGCGGATGCAAACTTCCATGAGCGGTAGTGTAGAAAAATGCAAAAAAATATTCTAATGCTAAGAGAAAACGCAATTTTTATTCTTCTTCTTTTGAACAATAATTATATCATTATAAAGAATATTTTCTTGATAATATAATTTTAAAGTACTCTTATTATTTGAAACAAGTAATATTTAAGTAACATTTTTTTGTATGTACATGTGCAGGCTTCAGAATTGAGTTTTTTCTGACAGGTCTTGAGCATTTCCTAATTTTCGCAATGGAGATATTATTTTTAAAGCACTGAATATCTGTCATCGATAACTTGACGTGTGGGGAGCAAGCGTCGCAAGCCTCTAAGCTCGACGCGCGGCGCGTCTGTTAGGCCATCCCCGCTCTTCGCGACTCGTGTGTCGTGCGCTCGGTAGGCCGTATCTTCGGCAATAGGTTGGACGAATGCACGTATTCGATTATTTTAATATCTCGTAATTATTGTGAGCATTGCACAATGATAAAGGACTTTTCGACTTAATTTGGTTGCGTCCGTTCTACCTGCTCGGGTGGGGCCATATATTGATGCCACTCTGTATATGTAATCTATATGTAAATAATTTTATCTTAATCTATGTAAACATCTTATAATCAATGTATAAAACCATAAAAATATTTATAATACATTTTGATAAATATTTTGTAAATATTTTGCAAATACTTTATAAATTGTGTTCTGTTTGGGAAACAATATTAAATAATAATGAATATTAATTCTTTATTTTTCATTAGTAACTATTTGTTTGATCTCAGTAGCAGTGGATTTGTGGATATAGGTCTATATAAATTTTTTTTATATTTTTATGCGGAGATCTCGTTTTCAAAATTTGTCCCCGTATTTTAGTTATAATATTTTAAAGTTCACGTAGCTTGTACATAAACTCTAAAATATCTTAACATTTCTCATTATACAATTGTCAAAACATTAAAAATTTGATAAAGTTTAAGATATTTTTTTGGAAATCTTTAAAATTTAAAATAGAAAAAATTTAAATAGTATGAGTTTTTTCCACTAAGGCGATTTTTAGTAAAAAATTTTGGCAAGTATTATTTTCGGATAATTTTATACAGCACAAAACTGCAACATTTGTTACTGCAATATTGCTGAAATGTTGCTATTTGCTGTAATATTGCTGGAATGATTTGTGATCTATGAAATAGCAAACAAAAATGGTTTTGAATTTTCAGGATGGCAAGTAAGAAAGAATGGCGGTAATCACGCAGAAGTAACACGTTGCGATTACATAAAACAAACTTTCTGCGAAGATGTTCCGGATTATCCTCAAGAATTTGTAAATCAGATGCTCGCCAAGAATTCCAGCTTATTGCATTACGCGTACGAGGATGTTGTTAGTAAACTTATAATTACAATATAATATTTCTTCTCGCAGCTAACAAAAAATTGATCTAAAATTTTCTATTTTATGAATAGATTGCTCTGTCACCGCGATTAGATAACGAAGAGGAACCACTTTGCCTGTCTATGGTAAAATCATTTTTAAACTATGATCTTTTCTAAAGGTGAACCTACACGATCAGTAATATTGATCAGTAATAATGAATTAGTAATATTCACATTAAAACAGTATGCATTAATATTTTTATTAGGTGTACAACTTTGCTTCCGCCGTTTTTTTCCGAAATTCGAGGCTTTATTGTAAAAAACTGGTTATACATTTATGATTCAAAGTATTGTCGCTGGCCACTACTTTCTCCCATCTTTCGGGTAGCGTACGAATCCCGCGTCGAAAAAACTGGTCATCTTTTGAGGCTATCCACGAATCGATCCAATTCTTTACTTCTTCATAAGATCGGAAGTGCTGGTCAGCCAGGCCGTGTGCCATTGATCGAAACAAATGATAGTCAGAGGGAGCAACGTCTGGAGAATACGGCGGGTGGGGTAGGACTTCCCATTTCAACGTTTCCAAGTATGTCCAACATGGGGTCAAGCATTGTTATGCTGCAAAATCACTTTATCATGTCTCTCGTTGTATTGCGGCCATTTGTCTTTCAATGCTCGGCTCAAACGCATCAATTGCGTTCGATACCGATCGCCTGTGATTGTTTCAGGCGGTTTTAACAGTTCATAATACACTACGCCGAGCTGATCCCACCAAATACAGAGCATGACCTTGGACGTCAAAATCATCGTTCTTGAAGCGTTGAAACCATTCACGACTCTCTTTCACTAATAGCGGCCTCACCATAAGTATTTGAGAGCATTCGATGAGCCTCAGCCGCAGATTTCTTCATATTGAAGCAAAAAATTAAAACCTCCCGCAAATGATGAGAATTTGACTCGTAAACTGACATTTTCAATCGAGAATAATTTTATGATGCAGACACAAATCGACTAATATTTCTATGAGGTTATGTTGACAGATGCCCAAGTTTATTGTATGACGTCTATGATCTATTTATTTCGACCACCACTTACCGCTAAAGCCATCTATAGGAAAACGGCGGAAGCAAAGTTGTACACTTAATAGTATTTTTACGATCTTGCATGATCAGTATTATTGACAATATATTTTACTTTAGTTTTATGTATAATACATTTTTTATTACAAATAGACATGCGCGCGCTATTTATTTCATTAGTTGCTTTTCCTTTACACATAAGTGAAACTGAATCTGAAGTGAGTATTTCATTTCATAGATTTTAGATTAATGATGTAATTATTTCCCATACAGCATAGAAAGATTGTCAAATGATTGCAAATATATCTTATTGCAATGTTGTAATATTGCAAATAGATTGCGCAACGTATTTGCAACATTATTCCAATGTATCATAGCATCATAAAAATATCCGCTTTCAGCAAGATTGCGCTGTAATGTCATAGCAATGTTGCAGCGCAATGTAATTGCAACTATTATTAAAAATAATTTTTTGATTATTACTGAATGTAATTTGAAATATAATTTGTGATATAAATAAAAAATGCAGAAACAGAATTAATCAATATATATCTTATATTATAATTATTATATTTTATACTTAAAACTGCAAATTTTATATGCAGATATATTTTTAAATTTTGTATACGTATATTTTACACTTTATACATTACTACAAAATAGGTATACCTATTTTGTACATATTCTTAACTAGTGAAATAATAATGGAATAATAATGAAATAAAAATGGAAATAATAATGAACATATTCTATAATATTTCGTTTTCTTTACCATATTCAAAGAATGTTTTAAATCCATATATTCCAAAAAATTATAAGAATTGATTATAAAGTTTGAAAAATTTTGTCGCGCGGCAGCAATAAATATTTCAACAAATACTATAATTCCTCACTATAATAGCTCCCGCACACTGAACGTGGATACACTTGCTACGCAGCAAAATGCGACCAATAAGCTTATAGCTCCTAACATTGATTACGCGTTTGTCGTGTGGCATTTTGTCGTGTGGCAAGCATTTCTGCGTTCAATGTACAGAAACCATAAATTAATGGAAATAATTAACAATCATATAACATGTAATTGACGAACGTGCTCACATGTGACAGCACTTTATTATTCAAAAGCCAAAATGTTTTTTATTTTAATGTTTAATGTTTCTGTATTAACGCTGAAAAATTCTCAAATCTTGCGCTGTAATATGTATTATATATTATAATTTTTAACAATGTTGCAGCGATATTGCAGCGCAATCTGTAATATTGCAATGTTTCTGCATGTTATTTCAAGTTTCTTGCTATATGAGTTGCTTACTTTGGTAAAAAGTTATCATGTGACAACATAGATACGTAATCTTATTTAAAAAATTTTTTAAAACTCATTAAAGCACATGGTCTCGATCTTGTGCAGGTTATAGGCAAAAATTCGGTTAAATATAAATATTACTTATTAGAATGCAAAAGGAACACGCGTATAACTGATGTGAAAATTGATGTAAATGGAAAGCAAATATTATGTAACATATGTATATACATACATCTACGCATACATATATGTGTGTGTGTGTGTGTGTGTGTGTGTGTGTGTGTGTGTGTGTGTGTGTGTGTGTGTGTGTGTATACAAAGTTTGTATGTGTGTGTGTGTGTGTA
>NW_017259552.1:97886-114906 GCF_001594045.1 Atta colombica
TCCATACATCTTAAATCTTTCTTCTTTTTGTAAAATTACTTAATAAAATAAAATTAGTGTAAAAAAAGTAATAATAATAATGAGAAAACAAAAAATCATTATAAGGGTAATTTTCCCATTGTTTAACCTTTTGACACCGGGGAGTATTTATGGTATATATGCTCTCTACTCTTATTTCAGAAATCATTACTCCATTTTTATGAAACTTGATATACAAGAGCTTTTGATAGTGCTTTTTTCGATTCTGAAATTAAAAATTCAAAATTTAAGATGGCGAATCCGTATGACCGTCTAAATGGTTAAAAAATGCAAATATTGTTCAAAATGTATGAAATTCATATTACAAGGGTTTTGATGGTGCTCTTTCCGAATTTAGAAATTTGTTTGTCTTCACCATGGCAATACAACTTGATATCTGAACATATTGTAGATATTTTTTATTGCAGTTTATGCCAATAAGATGTAAATATATTATGAATATTTTTTATCCCAAGCTGTCAGTAACAAAAGTTTGTGTGGTATTGATGAACTGCAAAGAGAATATCTACTATAATATGAATTTCATAGATTTCAAGCAACATTTAAATTTTTTGACCTCAACATCGGCTATATTGGATCCGCCATCTTGGATTACAGACTTTTGAAATGCTAAGATCAGATTCGGATTCAGCGACTCAACATTATCCTTAAATATTATAATAATTTCTCATAATTCACTTTTTCAGGAACCCTCCCATCCTCAAAGCGTTAAAAAAAAGCAAGATATATGAAAAAATTAAAAAAATTGTTTATATATAATTATATATAAATTATCAGATACAATTATATTAACATAAGCAATTTTTTGTATGTTTCAAACTTGATTTTGTTAAAAAAAAACGCTAAAATTATCCTTATTATTATTTTTTATATTTTCTCATGATTATTATTTTTTTTATATTAAATGGTAACAAAAGAAAGAAGAATATACAAATATGGACATATTTTATATATACTTATATATTTATTTATCTTCGTAAATGAAAAAGTTTTCATATAAATCCAGAGTTTATGCTCACACGTGACATATACAAATATACATCCAGTTATGTTATATTCAGAGCATATAAATTTGCAAAATTCTTTGATTTGTATATTTAGCAAACTCTGAAAACGTATACAAAGAACGTAATACAATTTGACATCAAATTCATGTTAGACGAACAAAATTATAATAGTAAACTTAAACTTTAAGTGATCTCAATTCGAATTAATAAGACCTTTATTCTGTAATTTTAATGACAGGAATGATATCGTTACATTATCGTTGCACAGGTTATACATGTAAAAAAGCTGGGCGACAACAATACAATGAAAATCATCTATTAATGCCTATTACTGTCATTAATAGGAATTATAAAATAATTAAATAAAAATCTAAAAACCGATAAATAGTTAAAATATCATATGATCCGTTCACGATAGTGAAAATTACGCACGCGATGCGCTCGAGCTCTAGACAACTAATCCGCATCCGTGGAAAAAGGACAACAATGAATTCGATATTGATTTAACATGCGCACTTTATTATAGAATTGTGACATACTGTGACATGGATCCTAATAAAGCGATACTAATACTCGAAAATCGAAATCCAGATTACCGTCAGTGTTCTACATCAATATTAACAGTCAGTAATTGTTAATACTGAGAGACAGTATTATTGACAGTATTATTGAACGTATAGGATATCATCTTCAGTAAATAGCAACTATAACAATAACGTAACTGCTAGGGATGCGTTTCAAAGTTCGACTTTTGTTAACTCCGAGTATTTTTTATCCTTGTACAGCATTCAGTGAACAACAAAAATGAAATGACACTTGATAGAGATAAGTTTTGGAAGTTAATAAGTTTAGAAAACTTTCTTTTACATAGCTCCAAATAACTTCCGATCTTGACCTTGACTTTGATTCTCAAGGAAATCAAGATCACTGATCTTTTCCATCGCTCGTTATTCATTAAAAAGGTGTGCGTGCGTGCGTGCGCGCGCGCGCGCGCGCGCGTGTGTGTGTATGTGTGTGTATGTGTGAAACAATATTTATAAATAGCATATAATTTTTAAACATGAGGTTTATATTTCGGCAGTATTTTCCCTTGACAAGAGGAAATGGGATAGATCTCAAATCGTGTGCCTCAGAAACAGTGGGTGAAGTGGGATGAAAGTCGCTTGGGTGGAAGTCAACGTCTTTGAAACAAGGGCGATGCATGGCATGGAATGAAAGTCGCTTCACGCGGAAAGTCGTACGCGCACCTTAATAGGGGGGGGGGAGGTGGGATGAAACCCCACTTCCCCCCCCCCTACATAACTTTGTATTTTTAAAGCAAATAATTTGTGTTTATAAAGCAGAAAATTTGTTTTTAAAACAAAGAATTTGTTTTCAAAGAGAATTTTTGTGTAATTGATGCAGAAAATCTTATTCTAACCTCATTTATACATGTCCCTCTTCATGTCCCTCTATATCACCAATGTGTTTGAAAATTACGTACTAATCATAAAAATTGTTTTGTTCATAACTTTTTAATTAATAACGAGCGATAGAAAAAGTTAATGACCTTCATCTCCTTAAAGGGCAAGATCACTCGAAAGTTTGGAGCTATATAAAGGGAAAGTTTATCGTTTTTTGTTTTAAAAAATAATTACCGTTACAAGTTACTGACTTTAAAAAAAATTCCAAATTACAGTTATATACAGTATTAATAACTTTCCAGTTATTTTTTTAATAATTGTATATAACAAAAAATTAACTTTTTAGTTCCTTTCCGTTATCATTACAGAAAAACATAAATAATATTTTGATGCTATTAGGATCAATAAAGAAAAACATTAATTGATTTTACATGTTATATAATTTCATTTAAACAGAAACACATAGATAAACATAAAGCAGGAAAATGTAAGCAATGAGCGAATCGATCAATTACAGTAGAAAATTTGAGACAATAACTTTACATTCTCTCAAACGAATGATAATCTTAATTCCCTGATATAAAAAATATAATTATATTATAATAAATTTGCTGTTGGGAATTAGCGTTGTAAAGGGTCTTTCAATAAGAACGCTCGATTTTTTAATATAAATAAAATAAATTGTGTGTGAGATATCCACTCAATTTTTTTTTTATTTGAAAGAATATTTTATGGCATTAAGTATGGAATATAACGTCATTCAAATGTCCGCCGCGGCTTCGCTTGGTGACACGTATTCGGGCGGTCCAATTTTCGATGATTTTCTCGCATAAATCTGGCTGAATTTGCTAGATGGCGTTTGTTATGTTGACTTTGAGAGCATCAATTGTTTGCGGTTTATTCGTATAGACCTGCGATTTAAGATAGCCAAAAGAAGAAGTCTAAGGCGTTAAATTGCACGATCTCAGTGGCCAGTTCACGTCGCCGCCGCGCGAGATAACCATGCCCTCAAATCGCTCGTGCAAAATGTCTATCATGGCATGCGGTGTGTGGCACGATGTGTAGCGCCATCCTGTTGGAACCACATGTTATCGGTATCCATATCATCCATTTTAAGCCACAAGAAGTTGCTTATCATCTATAGCACTCGCCCTTGATGGTTATGGCAACGCCCGCTTCGTTTTGGAAAAAGTACGGACCGATGATTCCGCCAGACCAAAATCCGCACCAAACAGTGACTTTCTCGGGATGCATTTGGAGCTGGTGTATCTCGCGTGGATTGGTATCATCCCAAAGTCAATAATTTTGCTTGTTCACATCCATTCATCCAAAAATGAGCTTCATCGCTAAAGATGATTTGTTTGGCGAAATTTGGGTTAACTTCCAACTGCTCCAGAACCCAATCAGCGAACACACGGCGTTGTCTATAGTCGTTTACCTTAAGTTCCTAGATCAGTTGAATTTTATAGGGATGCAGATTCAAGTCCCGACACAAAATGCGCCAAGTTGAAGTCGCAGAAAGGCCAATTTCTTGTGAACGACGAGAAATTGACCGCCTCGGGTTTTCCCGTATACTCTCACGCACAGCAGCGATGTTTTCAGTAGACCTTGCGTTTCGGTGACATACTGGTGTTGGCTGATTATTGATCGAACTGATTGACTCGAATTTGGCCATCAAATGTCGAATAGTCGACTCGGCAGGACGGTTGTGGATAAAAATCACATAATGCGCGGAACGGAGCACTGATTTTGATAATAAAATTTTATGATTTGCACACGTTGCTCAACACTATGACCTTCCATGATGATTTGCCATACACTACTAAACAATTCACAACAAATTTGACAGATGTCACTTTAACAACATGACTACTATGATCTAACAAATGTCGAGCGTCCCTATTGAAAGACCCTATATGCGCGATAAATTTCAATATTAAATGATATCTTCCATATTTAATTACTAATTTGTATACATGCTAACTTTTTAGCTATCTTCAGTATATACAAATGAATTCATATAATAATTAGATAAGCGAGGAGATGCGTAAGATTACAGAATCTGCATGTTTTTCGTTATTTTTAGTATCCGCAATGTTTCCATGTAAAGTGATCAATTATCATTTCTTAGAGTGAAAACACAATCAGCTGATTAGCTGGATGGTACAACCGCCTTCAAATGATTCAGGTTATTAATAAAATTTAAATATTAATGGCTATATTTAACAATAATAGTATACCAGGTGTATAAGCTTAAATTCGCTGTTTGCTCATAGGTGGCATTAGTGAGTACAAAGCTACCCTGGACACACAATACACTTTTTTTTATGTGTTTGACATCTGTCAACATTAATCAGTGTACATCATCAGCAATTTCATACAACAACATACATTTTTTTATTTCGTAATCATGTCTAGTTTTTTGCTTAAAAAAAAACATATGCGGGAGCTTTGCTTTTCTGTTTCAATTTGAAGAAATCGGCTGCCGAATCGCATCGAATGCTTGTGGAGGCCTATGGCGATAATGCTTTATCGGAAACAATGCAGAGATTGGTTTCGCCGGTTTAATGACAACAATTTTGACCTGAGTGACAAGAAGTGAAAATCGGCCCAGAAAGGTTGAGGACTGTCAATTGCAGGCTCTTTTGGACGAGGATGATATCCAATCGCAAAAAATGCTTGCCGAGCAATTGGGTGTTTCTCAAGCAGCCATTTTCGTGCGGCTACATGCCATGAGGAAGGTTCAAAGGATCGGAAAATGGGTGCCGCATGAACTGAACGATAGGCAGATGGAGCGACGCCAAAATACATGCCAAATTCTGCTTGCCAGACAAAAAAGAAAGTCGTTCCTGCATCGGACAGGCGAAAAGTGGATCTATTTTCAGAATCCTAAACTCAAGAAATCTTGGGTTGATCCCGCCCAACCATCTTCCTCAAGATCAAATCGCTTCGGACGGAAGACGATGCTGTGCTTTTGGTGGGATCAAGAAGGTGTCATCTACTATGAGCTGTTAAAACCTGATGAATCTGTTAATGCTCACCGCTATCACCAGCAATTAATCAAATTGCACCGTGCTCTCTGAAAAAAGGCGGCATTATCAGAAAAGACATGACAAGCTGATTTTCCTCCACGACAACGCACCATCGCACACGTCAACAATGGTCCAAAACTACCTGGAGAAACTCAACTGGGAAGTGCTACCCCATCCCGCTTACTTACCAGACCTAGCACCTTCTGACTATCACCTGTTTTCGTCGTTGGGCTCGCTGAGCGGCACTTCGATTTTTACGAAGACGTCCGAAAATGGCTTGATGAGTGGTTTGCCTCGAAAGATGAGGAATTTTTTTGGCGTGGTATACACAAATTGCTCGAAAGATGGGAAAAATGTATAGTTAGCGAGGGCAAGTACTTTGAATAAATTTGTTTTTGCTTCCTAGGAAAAAAAATGTGTTTTTCTGACTAAAAAACAGCGGATTTAAGCTTATACACCTGATAATCTCACCTCCATCAAACCATTGCCGATAAACGTCATTGACATAAAAAAATTCAGTCAATTAATAATTAAATAGTTTCGCAATAAAATTAATGTTCGTATTTAAGCATCGAAGTAAACTGCTGTCTCGTCAAATTTAAACTGTGAAATATTAAAGTCTTTCCGAAAATCGTTGCTGAAAATCTTTACCCAATGAGAAATGACAATGAAATCGATATCGAATCAACGTCGATTCGATTTCATTGTCATTTCTCATTGGGCAAAACATTGTATATGTAGATGAGAAAATTAAAGCATCTTTAAGATCGATTCATATATCTTGTCTAAGAATTCTGTGTCTGTTTGTAAGTTAATGTTATTATTCTGTTGCTTTATGTGTCATTTCGTGTCATTAACCTTTCATTATAGTTTCATTCAGTGTCCAAGATTTCAATATCGTCCCAATCAAATTCAGGATTGTAATGCAACTTATGCTCAGTTATTACTGATTTTGTGATTGACTTTTTTTATGGTTTTTGTGTTTGGTTATTCTAGTTATTAGTTGTCTGAGCATTTGTCCAACATAGATTACATTATAATCCTTGCACTTTACTTTGTAGACTACATTCTTCCTAAACAATTTTAGAACTGAATCTTTATGAGCTTTTACAATGTTATTGAATTTGTTCATACTGAAGAAAGAAAGTCTCATACTTACAATCTTTGACAATATGTTTAAATTTGTTATCATATTCATTGAATGATATTGTGAACCACACACACCCATCTACATTTCACAAACATCAATCCATCCATCTCCCCCCCCCCGTTCCCCCTCCACACACATACAGCAGCAGCAGCAGAAAGGGTTTAAAGTCATTAAATACCACGGGAGTGACAAAGCATCGGATTCTTATCTCTGAGAGACGGACACACACCCAAATATACACACACGCGTGCGCGCACATACACGCGCACATCCGCACGCATGCACGTCCGCTCGCACGCCCGCGCGCACGCACGCCTGCTCGCACGCTCGCACGCACACACACATGATGTACAAACTTTGATCGAGCAATCTTCTCGGTGTGCACATCGGATTACGCGAATGCCGGCGGTACTTAATCTTGCCAAAATCTTGCAAAATATCTACTTTGGAACTTGATAATTTAACTCCTAGAATTGCTAAAATTTTTTTTTTTCATTTTAAGGGAAAAGTTTTCGACTTTAAAATTGATGTAATGTTTTTCGCCTCATCGTTGCTTTCCTCGTTGAAGACTGCAATGTCATAACATTTTCAAGACTTTTAATATTCTCTATTTTGGTTTCCATGAAAAAAACAGTTTAATGGGAAAAATTTCACTTAAGACATTTTAAAGTAAAAGTTTCACTTTTTAAAACGCGTTAAGAAAAAATGTCGTGCGATTCTTGAAAGCCAAGATATTAATTTCTTAAATATGCAGGTTTTAAAATGCTCCCCTAATCTTTTTGCGTAGTATATATATATGTTTATATATACTAATTTTTATAAATCGTTATTTCGTGAGATTGCACCTATTATTTCTTATTTGTTCAGAATATGGCCCATGAGTCAAATCTCAATGGAACATATTAGATATCTATCATATATATTAGATATCATGAGATATCGGATAAATACAGACCAGTATTCGCAAAGATTTGCACATTTCAAGCTGATTTCGGCGAGCGACCTCCATCACTGCTCGAGATTCGGCGGCTGAGCCGCCGAGCGCTCATGTGATATTCTGGTTCAGGAGCGTCCCTATATCAGGGATATAAGTATATCATTAAGGAACAATGTATAAATTAACAATAAAAATTTTTATGTTAGACATAAATTATTTAATAAAAAACATGTTTCAATAATAATTTGGCGGAAGACGCGCTCCCGTATATTTCTGATATAGGGACGCTCCTGAGCCAGAGCGTTACATGAGCGTTCGGCAGCTCGGTCTGGAGCGGTGATGGGAGTCGCTCGCCGGAATCAGCCCGAAATGTGCAAATCATTGCGAACACTGATATAGACAATGATGATCTACTAGAAGACGGACAAAGAAGAATTGAGTACTTTCTGTGAGTGTTCTCGCCTGACTCCTTGGCTTATGGATCTTTTCGATGTCTTTCGTCCTTACGACATAGTCCAATAGACGAATCTATTGGAAGATGGGTTTGGTTTGTCACGTATTGTTATTGAAACCTTTTATACATTTTTATGCTAATTTATTCTAAAACTTTAGTACCTGAAAAATAAAATCCAAATTACTTTTTATTTAGTGCAATTCTTGAAACTTTTAGAGAAAAGAAAACTTATCTGAAATAACGTTAGCCTCCTGAAGAGCTAAATAATATTTGTGTTTTCTTGCGCTTCACGCCAAGAATATCCCAGCTTGCCAAGAATATCCTTTTTCTGATTCCTTTGGATTCTTGGAAAACGGCGGATCAATTATAGTTGAGGGAAGGTGGAGGTACAGCTCACGCAGTTTAGCGAGAATCGCGACAATGTTGGGCGCCAAACGTGCTCTAAGGCAATGTCAATTGCACGAACACGAATAACGCTAAAATTCCGAAATTCCGAAAACGCGAAAATATCACTAAAACTAAAGAAATTCTCACTCGCGTGAAGGCTGGTTAGCTCTACCTAGCGGCAAAGGGAATTTACCTAAGGATGCCATTTTACTGCGATAAAGTGGAATATTCGGAAACGAGAAAGCTTAGTAAGATAATCACTGTAGTGATAAGTAAATAAAAGCGCATTTATTATAATTTAACAAAAGAAAGGAAATAATAATAACCAAAAGGAAATGTTAACGACAGCAAACAGAAATGTGACAAATAAATCAACAATAAAAAAACAATACTAAAGAGAAAGAAAATACGAATTCGATTCTATAATTCAATATTATAATGCTCGCTCCGGTCTACGCCAATATTAAACAGCACGCTATCGCGCGAGATGAAAACACGGAATTCGGCAATATATCGTCATTCGCATCGAATAATACATAAAGGATAATATATAATCATAAAATATCGAGGACACATGCAACACACAGTTTTCTCTCAGACACACACGCACCGAGAACGATCACAAGACATTTTTCAAGTACTGAGAACAAAATTACACTGCATACGCCGAAAATTCTAACGACACACCGAACTCACGCCAAGAGTAAAAGAGCGCTAAAAATTGCAAGCGGACTCCATTGCTTTACATTAACAGTCGGCGCAATTTTCCTCGCGAATACAGCCCCCCGATTTACAGACACGAGATTGCACACACGCGAAAATCTGAGCTCTCATTCCGTGCTGCACTCAAAACCATATGACACAATTGTTCTTCCGGCTTGTTGAGACTGCGATCTCCAGAAGATTCCCCGATAGCCTCTTATAACCGCGTTCTTACGTTTAGCGCCGTCCACGCTGTATTCTATACATCAAGAATACGCCGCTTATGACAGACTTTATACCAACACTAAATTAGTGCCGATGACAAAACGCAGGAATGACTCTATGTCACGTTGCACGTCATTTTACAGATTTACGAAAATGGAGAGCAACCATTAGTCTCTGATATGCGGAATCTCTTTTTTTAGCTTTACCGGATCGGGACATTCTTACCAGATGTACAAGTATGAAATGACGATTTTTTTCCCAAAAAAATCACGTTAAATTCGGAAGAATGATAAAAAGAGATTTATTCAAAATATGCTCCATTGCTAGTTACACATTTTTCCCATCTTTCGGGCAATTTGTGGATACCACGCCAGTAAAAATCTTCCCCTTTTGCCGCGAACCATTCATCGAGCCATTTTTTCACACCTTCATACGAACCAAAGCGCTGCTCAGCAAGTGCGTGACCCATCGATGCAAACAAGTGGTAATCGGAAGGAGCCAAGTCTGGTGAGTAAGCCGCATGGGGTAGAACTTCCCAGCTGAGTGCTTCCAACGTATCCCGAACTGGTTTTGTGATGGAGCATTGTCATGGAGAAAAATGACCTTGTGTTGCCTCTTTTTGGTATTCTGATTTTTTAAGCAGCGAACGATTCAAATCGATTAATTGTTGCCAGGCTTCAATAGCTCATAATAGACCACACCCTTCTGGTCCCACCAAACACAGAGCATCGTCTTTCTGCCAAAGATTCGGTCTTGCGATCGATGTGGATGGTGCGCCTGGGTCTACCCATTTTTTGCGCTTGGGATTCTCAAAAAAAATCCACTTTTCATCCCCAGTAACGATGCAAGAATGACTTTCTTCTGTATCGTTCGAGCAAAATTTCACATGTGTTTTTGCGCTTCTCCATCTGTCTCTCGTTCAATTCATGTGGCACCTATCTGCTGACTTTCTGAATCTTTTCCATCTCTCGTAGGCGATTGGAAACAGCTTGTTGACTAATGCAACTGACTAACTCAATTGCTCTGCGAGTTGATTTTGTATTTGTGAATCATCTTCATCCAGCAATGCTTGCAATTCCACGTCTTCGTACTTTTTGGGCGGATTTTCAGTGTTCCTTGTCTGCAACATCGAAATCTCTTTTGAAACGTTGAAACCATCATTCACACGTTTTTTACGATGGAGCATGTTCACCATAAGTTTCTCCAAGTAATCGGTATGATTCCGCAGTAGTTTTCTTCAAATGAAAACAAAAAATTAATGCTGTCCGCGAATGCTCCTTATTTAGTACAAATTTCGTCATATTAAACACAATACTATACAAACACTTTTTAATCAAATCACTGCGCGTTTGATACTTGTTGATGGTACAATAAAATGGCGTATAATGTTAAATCTTTGTATCTTCACACTGTATTGATGCGCCACCTGTTTCTCAAACATTTCATACTTGTCATTTTATACTTGTACACCTAGTTCTCAAAGTCTCGCAATGAAAGAGGATAAAAAAATAGCAGGATTCCAATCAATACGCGATCAATCCTTTAGCCCCTCCTCCTCACGAGGGATACGCAGTCGCATCGTGCGTTGTTGTAGACAATTAGTGGGCTCGCGATTCTTTTCGCGCAAGTTCATATTCGGCGGAGTGAGACGCGGCTAATTATAATATACACAGGTCCGGATATCCGAGTACTTGATCACTATCCGAGACATGCGGGTAACATCCAGATATTCGCATACCCGAACCGTATTGGTACATATTCGTATTCGTTGACATAACTGTATTAAACATGTTTTTTTATTAGTTGTCACGCATCTTCCCAACTTCGGTAGAGTGTGCGAGAGCACACTCGGGAAACGGCGAATCAGAGCGAAGGAAAGATGGAGGCCCTCGCACGAAAAAATATTCCTGTGGTCGAGCGAGAATGGCAAATCGCGACAGTGTTGAGCGTCAGTCGTGTTCTGAGGCGATATCAGTGTCACAAACGCTAACTGCAAACAACGCGAAGAGCACCAAATCCGATAACGCGACGATACTCATACTATCAAAAACCGATAAAAATTGCCCACGTGAGGGTTGACTATCTCTACCTAACAACAGAGAGGCAGGATGTTTAGGTAAGGGGCATGTGTTAGATAAGGGACAGAAAGTTGGAGATAATCTAGGACGAGTCTAGACGAGAGGCCCAAGAATACAATCACAAATATAATAATTATAAGCACATTTATTATAAAAAAATAAATAAAAGGAGTAATAATATAAAAAAACAAAACAAAAATGATAATCGCGTTCTTTGGAGAAAGAGAAAAGAATTTTTTAGAGATCAAGAAAATAAAACACGCATCTAGAATGTAGAATCGCGAGAGTAGATAAAGAGAATGCTGTTGTAACAGACACAAGAAAATGCGAAGTTACTTTAATAATTAACTGAATCTCACTATTCACGGATAGTCACACCGTCACTTAGAATATATTCTATCGCGAGATTCAGAACCGAAAATTCCACATCACATTCGTTTTCTAGCGGTGCACGTACATGTCAGAAAATACACACGGTACCACTTACAAAATGAGACACACACACACGAGAGTGTTACGATTCCGAAATTTTCAAATTCGAGCGTGACAATCGAAGACAAACATACTTTTTGCGCGAAAGCAAATATGCGAGCCAATAGCTCACAGCAAAATTTATGACGCCAAGCTCACGCCGAAGGTATGAGAACGTTGCAAGTCATCAAATTACAGGCGAACCCTGTCCATTGCAATAGTCTAAACTATTAGCGCGATGCGATTCTCCTCGAGTACTGTCGCCCCGTAGTGTGTACACACGAAAGTCCATGCAAAGTCAACGGAAACCTCGGCCTTCGACGCTCGCTCCAGTGTTATACTCCAGTGTTGGAATATACGAGATGATGGTTCTTTGGGTTCATCGAGGCCGTGATTTCCAAGAGGCTTGTGCCACTCAAAGTCCCCAATAGCTTATTATCGAGCTCCTCACATGCACGCACGCACGCACGCACACACACCCACAAATATATCAATTACCAATTATCAGTCTCGTTTAAATACTGTGAGTGAGACAATAAAACGCGAGGCAGCGGAATGAAAGAAGGATAGAGAGGGAGAAATTTTTATTAAATCAGGAAGGGAATTAAAATATTTGATAGAGGTGTAGGAGAAAGGGACACGAAATTTAATGGACCGATATATGAATATATATGATATGAATAAATAAGAAGAACAAGTAGCTTGGTATCTAGTAACAAAAGGGTTAAAAGAGAAATGATGCTTGGAATTCAAGGAGACATCCCAGATATAGAGGAGCGAAGGACAGAAAATACAAGACAGGTGGAGAATAAAATGTTGCCAAATCTTGAGCCAGCCAGATCTTTGATAATACGGAGATATATATGGTCGTATTTACGAACATAATAGGAGAAGCGGAGAAAAGAATTTTGAAATACGCTGTATTTAACAGATGTTAAGAGCAGGAACGACATCAACATAATCAAATAGAGAAATAACAAGTAATTGAGAAATGAGAAGTTTTTGAGAGCAGGAAAGGATGTGGCGAAGGGGATAAAGAAGACTCGTAAATGAGCAAAAGCAGCCCGACACTTGACGGCCATGTGTGACTCGAATGACAATGAAGAATTAACATGGACACTAAGAATCTTATCAATAGAGGAAGAGCGAGGAATAGAATTAAGAGAAATGTCGAAAAAACTAAATACGGGATAACAATGTTGAAGAACTAACAATTAGCAAGGATGATTTAGAAGGATTTAAATACACATTATTAGTGGATCATTCGGTAGATTTTAAGTCTGTATTCAAAGCAGAACTGGTTGCTGAAACATCAATTGGATGAAAGGATTTGAGAATAATTATGTCATTTGCACATGAAGAATTCGGAGGACAAAGAAACATTAAACAAATTGGAGACAAAAATATTAAAGAATAAAGGCCCAAGAATGAAACCCTGGGGAATACCAGAGAGAAGCATGAGTAGAGGAAAAGAATTATATACGAGGACTTGCTGCGTGCGGTTTGTAAAGAACGAACAGATTAGTGAGAAAGCAGGGAAAAACCGCAAAAACTTCAGTTTGATTAAAAATAGATCATGATTGACGATATCAAAAGTCTTTGTGAAGTCCAGCGCAACGACGGAAGTAAGGCGACAATTATCGAAATTACACGAAACACGACGTCAGAGATGTAAAGCAAATCCGTCGTCATGTTGAGATGGACGAAAATCAGACGGATATTATTAGGGGAAGGATATTAAAATTTGAGATAAAGGCATTAAACTAGAAGCAGATATACTCAAGCAGTTTTAAAAGAAAAGGAGAGAATGATAGAGAGAGGGCGAAAAAATGAAAAAGAAGAAAGGTTAATAATTTTAGGAATGGGGAGAACAGTTGTGTTTCCAGGAGAGAAAAGTATTGTAAGAGGGATCAAGACATTGAGGAAAGCACAGTAATAACATGCGACCGGAGTGATCAAACAGCCTAACGGAAATCAGGTGAATGTCTCTAAAAATATTATAAAGATCACGTTTTTTTGACCTTCAATTTTACTCCAATCACTGGGAGTGATGGGAGAAGAGGAGAAAAGAAGATGAGTAAAAGAGTTAGAGGAATAAGACGAAGAAGGTAAAGAAGGTAAAGAAGAAGGTAAATCAAGAAAATGATTCAGGAAGGAAAGGTTTTTGAGGTGCAAAAGTATAGAAGCAGAGAAGGATTGCGCACCGCTAAGGGCACGGAGATTTCTCCAGAATTGGAGCGAGGATTCCTCAATCAGTTGTAAGAGAGATAAAGAGGAAGGACTTTTTCTCACGACGAACAGCAATATTCACGTCGTTCCGCAAACTCTTGCAGCACTGCCAGTCTGCAGGAGACTGAGACCATCTGTATCTAAGAAGAGCGTCTCTTCAGCTCAATGAACCGTCGGATTGCATTATTCAGCCACAACGCGGAGAGACGAGATACATACATACAAGTAATCGGAGCGAGTCGGTCAAAGATTGCAGTAAAAGAGACCGTAAAATGAAAGACTCATCAACATGCGACGTCGCATATAAGGGAACCAGTCTATCAGCTCCAGCTCAATGTCCTCAGGCCTGATTGCATGAATATTACGCGAAACAGATACACGATCACAGGGTGATGTGATCGCGGAATAGTATGGATGGTAAGATGGTCACTCACATTGATCGCATCGCTGACTCTGCACTCAACAATATTAAAGTTCGACGAGACAAAATAGATAACAAAAATAAGATCCAAGGTGGTTGCCGAATTACATGTTAAGCGAGTTGGAGCATCAATTAATTGCCTAAGAGAAAACAGCGATATCGAGTAACAGTTTGGCATTATAGTCATTTTGACCAAATATGTCGACATTGAAATCGCTCAAGCACACGATCACATCGGTTATACATGCCGCACAGGATAGACATAACTCTATAAAATGCAAGTCAGAAAGTGGTGTACTCGGAGGACGATATATGCAAATTGCCATCCGCCGACCGCGAGAAAGATGAAGAGACACAGCAACAATGTCAGTGAACCCACCGGCGGAACGCCCAAGCTGATCGGGGAGAATTGGAGAGATTCATCGATATATAGCGCGACACCGCCCTCGCAGCAGCCTGAGGATCCGAACGAATGAGCACGAAGTTATCTATGTCGACGGATCCAAAATCGATCGAATTTCGTAACCAAGTCTCACCGACGTCCAAAAAGTGGACATCTCTGACCAATATCACATGCAGAACGAGCGACCTAACGTTGATGCATAAAATGCAGTTTGTCGTCGCGAGAGATACCCGTTTCCGAATCCAAAAATTGAAGCGGATCTGCAGAGCGCAGAGTGCCTCCTCCGGACGCAAGCGACGGGGACAGGAGAGCGGGATGAGAGGGAACAGATGGAGGAGCGGACTTGAGGACGGAGAGAAGTAAATCCGAGATGGTAACGAAACGATGTATTATTCTTGACGCGAAAATAAATGATCCCCCTACGTATCCAAACGCGCCTAACATTATGCGTCGCCGCCAATCGACGAGCTTCAGTAAAAGTGCGCCGCTTAAACGCTATAGCCTGCTCGTAAATAGAGATCCTACCGACCGACCAGGAGATATCCGATGCATTCAGTCCACCCATCCGATGAGTCCTGGCGATTATTTCATTGCGCCTCGTCATTATCGTGAATTTGACAATAAGCCGAGACGAGGACGAATTCTGCCAGGAATCCCAAAGGCCCGCGCAATCTCCGATAAAGACATCGAAACATCAAGGGAGGATGAAATTTTTGTTATAGTCTCAGTATAATTCTCTGAAGGGACTCTTAGTAGACTGAATACAATGAGCTCATTAATTATGCGCTCAAAACTAACAGACAATCCATCTAACAAGACATGAGAACCACCAGCAGAGGTCACAAGACCAGCACGCACCTTCCCCTTCAGTCTAGCGAAGTGCTTTTCAAGGATGACTTGTCTTGTACCCATATTAATCCATATTAATCGGCGGATAGGCCATCCGTCGCCGCTGCCAGTCGACGCATCCACAACATCCCCGAGATGCTGTAGCACCCCATTGAACTCCACCATCCTTTAGCGTTAAATGTCTCCAGAATGGGTGATCTAGAAGATTAAGTCTTAACTTAATACGAGCAATTCTGTGTTCCAAAGAAGAGATGGATTTAGTCACAGTAGACAAGGAGAACTTAACTGCAGAAAGAGCCGAGACATCAAAAGACATCTGGGAAGAATGATACCGCACTCTGTCACTCTCGTCAGATAGATCTGAGAGAAAAAGCGGCGAGACGCAGTCAAGGAAGCAGCATCAATCCCAAGCAACGATGGCCCATTCCCAATTGCAACAACAGGATCGCAATCATTGTCAGCGCCACAGAAAGCGCAAGGGCGCTTACGCGAAATAGCGTTTACATTTGGTACACATTGACTCATGCTAAATTAGATACAATACAAGAGAATGTGTTTACGCATAGGATCGCACAACAAAAGCACGCAGCAATTTAACAAAAGAATTATTTATATTCAGGCCTATCCTTTAATAAAGGCAGAAAGGAATGACAAATAAATAATAAATATAACGGCTAGATTTGAACATAAAATTATGACATGACTACAGAAATTATTACACAATGATAAAATATTGTATTACAAGAATGTAATGAAAAACACACAACTAACGCAGTACAAGCACGTTACAATAAAATAACAAAAATTCAGAAAGATCCCGTCACTCACTCACGGAAATACATTTTGCTCGTCGACCAGCATTCGCGAAAATGTTGGGAGCACAAATTCGTTCGGTCCGTTTCCCTAAAGATAGTTCCAGCTGTTCAGTTTATATCGCTTTGAGTTTCATACAAAAACCTTGATTTTTTTCATACAAAAACCTTGATTTTTACTGTGTGAAATGTCGAATTTTGTGTTAACCAAGCAGCATTTGCGAGAGGTTTTGATTTCCTGCTTTAATTGGAAGAAAAATGCAGTTGAAGTCCATGGAATGTTTGTCGAAGTTTATGGTGACACTGCTCCAACTGATAAATCATGTAGGGAATGTTTCGACGTTTCAAGGATGGAGGTTTCAGTGTTGAAGACAAGCCTCGCTCTGGACAGCCAAAAAAATTCGAAGACAAAGAATTAGAG
>NW_017259552.1:115006-120715 GCF_001594045.1 Atta colombica
ACAGTCAAAAAAATTCGAAGACAAAGAATTAGAGGAATTATTCGAAAAAGATCAAAATCAAACGCAAGAGGAGTTTGCAGAATCATTGGAGATAACTCAAGCCGTTTCTGTACGATTGAGAGCCATGAGAATGGTTCAAAAACAAGGAAATTAAGTGCCTTATAAACTAAAATCGAGAGATGTTGAAAAGCGATGTTTTCACTTGCGAACGGCTGATTCAAAGACAACAGAGAAAAGGTTTTTTGCATCGGATTGTGATTGGAGATGAGAAGTGGATATTCTACGACAACCTCAAGAAGAAAAAATACTACGCTAAGCCCGGTCAATCGTTGCCATTGACCTCAACATCAAAACGGCCGAACATTCATGGTTCGAAGGTCATGCTCTGTATTTGGAACCAAAAGAGTCTTGTTTATTATGAGCTGCTGAAACCTGCGATTTCATTATGGGTGATCGATATCGGCTACAATTGATTCGTTTGAGCCGTGCATTGCGAGAAAAACGGCCGGAATACGAGCAAAGACATGATAAAGTTATTCTTCTTCATGACAACGCTCGGCCTTATGTCTACTAAAGTCGTAAAAAATATTTGGAAACGCTCAAATAGGATGTTTTACCGCATCCGCCATTGCTCCTTTTGATTACTAGTTGTTCCGAAGGATGCAGCACGATTTGGCAAGTCACTAGTCCACTTCTTTCGCAGAAATCGAAAATTGGCTCCAAAATTGCCTCCAAAGACGAGTCATTTTTTCGAGATGGAATTGATGAAAAATTGCCTAAGAGATGAAAAAATAGTAGGCAGCGATGGACAATACTTTAATTGATCTGTTCATTCATTTTGTTCTGAAATAAATGCACAAAAAAACGGACCGAATTAATTTGTACTGAATAAAAATAAACAATTAGAAGATAAAAACTGAGGTGTTGCAATAAGCACCAATAACTAAAATAAAATGAAAAAAAAGCAGCTAATAAGGCAGCACTTTTCACAAGAGAGAACGTAGAAATTGAACAAGAAATCAGAGCGAAGTGACGAGCAGAAATGTTGACAACATGAAGTATCACATAAGACTATCAAATATACATCATATATACAGGGTATCATATTAGGTATAGTAAACAGAAATCCATTATTTTTCCATTTAATTTCATGCAAAAATAATAGATTTCTTTATATACAGGATGTCCCGCGAGACTTGCCCAACCGCCCACAGGAAGGAAGATGGGATCGAAATAAACATAAAAGTCCTTTAGCGATATTCGTAATAATAATCGAGATATTATTCTTGAGGCTTCCATGGTGCTTTCTATAAAGATTATGCGTTTCCTCCGTATCCAGATCCATTCTTGGAATGTCAAGGTTTCGTGAACCTTGCAATCCACTTCATCAGGGCAAGGAACAGCCTGATACTAAGTAAATATCATCGCCTAGCATCGCCATTCACACGTCTCATTGCACCGCAGGATTTGCGTTGATGGCCGCTATGCATATTCGCGATTACATTACATATGTAATATTATAACTGCAAAAATAGGACAAACTATAATAAACTTCGATGAATAAAAATGTCGAAAGAGAAAAAGTGATGAAACCTACGGAAATCTATGGAAAATCTAATTAATTTCTATCGTAATCTGTCGTAATCGCTTCTCTAAATCTCAAAAGGAAAAAATTTTAAGAAAAAGATATTCGAAAGTGTTCCGGAATCATCGTTAATTTCAATATATTCTCGGGAATGGCAAGTGAATGGCTCATAGATACCGAGCCGTTCCTATTCAAATATGCCTGCGATCAATGCGTTTGCAATTCGTTCAAAATATGCATGTATCTCGCTTCTGTTCTAATCACGCTGTCTATCTCAAATGGCACACAACCCTCCACACTCGAAAAGGTAACGATCGTGCACACTTTCCGCGTGCAAGAAATCAGTTTGCTTCCCAATCCCGACTAATACGGATCATCTATCCATTCGTAACGCTTCTTCTCGAATTATCAAGTGCAAACCACATCGAAGTTCCTTCGCGCATTAATGTTGTCTTTTGTAATGTTATCGTATACGCATACCGCATCAATACGTGAGAATTGCCTACGTTTCTGGCGAGATTTGCCGGTCTCGTTACTGCTCGCAATACAAATATTATTCGCCGTCATACGAAGTGCAAATTACCTATGCACGCATTTTATCCATTATCGAATTATTGGGCATCGCTTACCGCTTCGAATAAATCTTAATTCGATTCAGCAACTAAATTTCGAATTGTTACAAAGAGAATCGTTATTACACGCCGCCTTGGCGAGCAAATCTTTCATACAAAGTGACAACAGCGTCACAAACATACAACAGAAAGAAATATCATTCTTTACCGTTCTTTATTGTTTCCTGTTAGGAGAGTATGATTTCATCAGAATACGATAAAATATTAATAAAGACGTAATGTTTCATTGCAAGTTTTGTTGGAATCTCTCTTTTTATGTATACTTCAAAAATCACTGAAAATATAATTAATAATGTATTTACGATAGTAGAAATTTTAAGCTTACTATCGCATAATTATCAAAAAACTCTTTGTTGTTAACTATAAATATCAACGATATTTATTATAGCATTGTGCTCTTGAAGTATAATTAATTATTGTAGGCAGCTCATCGTAATCTATTATAAAATTAGAGAAGAATACATGTTTTTTTATTGTTATTACAAAAAGCGTAGCATATTATGCATAATAAGTATTTCATGTATATCGTAATTCTCTAATAAGATACTTATAAAAGGAGAACGTATAAAGAATAATCGTGAATATTAATTATAAATTCACATTTCGTGGAAAAGGAAACGATAAGGAACGATAAAAGAATTTGATGTTACAAATACATTATACAAAAAAATTGAAGAAATCACTTAAGGAAAATTAATTAGATCGAAATATCAATTAATCGGCTTCGAAAATAGAGATTTCAAGCTTTAAAATACTTTTTTTAAAATCGCGTTATGATTATTTTTGACGAAGTTACTTGAACATTACCTATTTTTGGAGGATAGACTGAGTGAGCCTTTAATTTTTTTTTGCGTAGTGTTACATATTTTCAGAGGCAAACAATGGAGGATCAATCGCGAATTTGTAGTAGACAAAATACGATACGATAAGAACAAAAAATTAGAATTGTGGATACTATTAGTAATTCATTTTGTTTTATGCATTTTGTAAATTTATAGGATCATGTTATTTTTACATCTACTTTTGGTGTACACTTGCCGAATTTTGTTACGCAGATAGGAAACGCTATTGTTTTCATACCACCTTGAAGTAGATAGCTTGGCACGTTTTTTTTTAAGTGATTTTCCTCAGTAGGCTTAATCCATTCGATCCTTACACTTCTAATGTAACAACTGCTCGAAGTGCTTTCCTTGCACTTGCAAGCAAAGTTCGACTCTCCGAGAAATTTGCTGTGTTGCGTCATATCCGGAATGATAGTTTGAAAAGTCGCTATGATTTCATCACATACTTCATTCTGGATATCATCACGTTTATGCAGCTTTGACATAGCCCCAGACGAAGTCTGTAATCGAGTATATTCAAATCTGATGAGCGTGCCGGCCAAACGATCGGACCATCCCGATCAATTCATCTGTCTGGAAAACATTCATCCAGAATTTCCTGTACTCTCGAAAATAATGTGCGGGAGCTCCATCGTGCTGAAAAATCAGCGTTTCCCGCTCTCAGAGAGGAACGTCATCCAAGAGAATCGGTAACTGATTCTCAATGAAATTAGCGTACGTTCCTCCATTGAGATGTGCCGGAAATAAGTATGACCCGATCTGAAAATCGAAATGTTATACAAAACAAGGCAGTAGAAAAAATGTCTTAATTTATAAGAATATTTACCACTCTGTTAGCAAACTCCTGCCCACACATTGATCGATCACCGATACTGGAAGGCGCACTGTCGAATAGCGTGCGGATTCTCTTCTTGCCAGAGCAAGAAATTATGAGAATTGATATAAAAAAATATTTTATATAAAAGTTTTACAACAAAATTAGTTATATTTCGCGTTAATAATATTTTTTTTAAATAATTATTTTTCAAATTTTTGAAAAAACATTGTTAAATAATTATTCTAAAAAAATATCATTAGCATGAATAAATAGAGGTAATTTTATTGTAAAACTTTTGTATAAAACATTTTTTTATATCTTAAATATAATAATTTTCGAGATATAATGAAGAAAGCTGAAAATCGCTTTACACATGAGGCCCTTCAAACCATAGTATGGTGCGCTTTTTTTATAGTGGTTTTCCCAGTAGATCTATTCCTCTCTCATTTTTTTATGCACGAATTATTCCAAATACCGTCCTTCCTCCCTGACTATTTTGACATATCATTTAAAAAATGTGTTTGAAAAGATATATTATTATTATAACATAAAAATATATTTACGCGAGTAATATTTAAAAAATGCTTATATGCTCAAAATATTGTAAAATTGAAAAATACACAATATTTTTCTCCTCATTTTCGCCTTTCTCCTCAAAATAGTGTAAGTCGTATACTAAGGTGTACCACGAACCATATATCATGTTTTGAAAAGAAAATAGATTGCATTCGTTCCATTTTCAACGTGGGCAAAAACTTTAACACGGGATGAGATACAGCGTATCAATTTTTTTTTGTGCAGGTATTTTTATTTTTTTATTCCAGTTTTTCTTTCATATTTATAGTATATATTAGGTGTACAACTTTGCTTCCGCCATTTTTTTTCCGAAATTCGAGGCTTTATTGTAAAAAACTGGTTATACATTTATGATTCAAAGTATTGTCCATCGCTGGCCACTACTTTCTCCCATCTTTCGGGTAGCGTACGAATCCCGCGTCGAAAAATCTGGTCATCTTTTGAGGCTATCCACGAATCGATCCAATTTTTTACTTCTTCATAAGACCGGAAGTGCTGGTCAGCCAGGCCGTGTGTCATTGATCGAAACAAGTATCAGAGGGAGCAACGTCTGGAGAATACGGTGGGTGGGGTAGGACTTCCCATTTCAACGTTTCCAAGTATGTCTTGACCACTTTCGCAACATGGAGTCGAGCATTATCATGCTGCAAAATCACTTTATCGTGTCTCTCATTGTATTGCGGCCGTTTGTCTTTCAATGCTCGGCTCAAACGCATCAATTGCGATTCGCAAATTCGATACCGATCGCCTGTGATTGTTTCAGTCGGTTTTAACAGTTCATAATACACTACGCCGAGCTGGTCCCAAATACAGAGCATGACCTTGGAGCTGAATATTCGATTTGGCCGTCGACGTGGAAGCATGGCCGGGAACTCCCCATGATTTTCTGCGCTTGGGATTATCGTAATGAATCCATTTTTCGTCCCCAGTCACAATGCGATGCAGAAATCCCTTCCGTCTTTGCCTTTCAAGCAGCTGTCACAAGCAAACAAACGCCTCAACATCTCTCGGCTTCAATTCGTACGGCACCCAATTTCCTTGCTTCTAAATTCCCATGGCTTTGAGGTGTTTTGAAATGGCTTGTTGAGTCACTCCCAATGATCGTGCCAATTCTTCTTGATTTTGACACGAGTCTTACTCAAGTAATGCCTCCAATTCTGCAGAAAACCTTCTCTCTTCCACCGCTATGTCAATCTTTGACGTCAAAATCACCGTTCTTGAAGCGTTGAAACCACTCACGACACGTTCTTTCACTAA
>NW_017259552.1:120815-121344 GCF_001594045.1 Atta colombica
TGATGATCACATTAAAAATCGAATTAATTGATTTCATTTATTGACTTTATTTATAAGAAGACATCTAGCACGACTCGAATAATCTATATTTAATATTACTTGAATTTGTACTCATTAGAGCCTTATACTTATTTAATTATGAAAACCAAAGTTTTTCATGAAAATATCTCGTAATCGAATAGTTGTGAAAACATCTGATGCGTATACAGAATACATATACAGTGAATACAAAAAGTATTCGTACAGAAAAAATATTTTTTAAAAAAACTTTATTCTAAAAAATTAAATATTATCCAACGAGAAATGAGTCATTGAATTGATATCGAATCGATATCGATTCGATGATTTCAACAATTTGACATCGATTCGTCGTTTAATTGATGATCATTTCTTGCTGAATAATTAACAATTTATTCATATATATAAAGAATAAAATAGACTGTATGTTTCTTAAAATTATGTATATCAAAAAGATATGCATTAATTATAAAAAATATATCACTTGAAAAAAAAGTGAAAATTAAAAGTT
>NW_017259552.1:121444-126290 GCF_001594045.1 Atta colombica
CATCTATAGGAAAACGGCGGAAGCAAAGTTGTACATCTAATATATCATCTGAAAAATAAGCGAAAATTAAGAATTTTATTGTTTGGATGCTTGAAAAGTATTCGTACAATTAAAAAATTTAGCTTCTAAAATTAGAAATACGTGCGAAGCTCGTTTGTTTATGTTAGAACAGATTATATTCATTGTATAAAATTGCTAATTAATGTTTATTTTTTACAAATAAGACTTTTTATAAAAAAATTTTCTTATACGAATATTTTTTACTCTCACTGTATAGGAATATTTTATATTTCATACGAATTTACACAATTTACCTTTTATATTTAATATACTGAAAGGAAATGGATATCTGTCTTTACAGATATAAATTCTGTTCAAAAAAAGAATTTGACTATGCATATGTTTCAACTTCAAGATATGATACTTTGGTATCACACGTTCAAAGCCAAGTGAAAAAAAAATTACATTCTTGACCTTCCTCTATTTGAATCAAATCGTATGATTTCTTCTATATATTTTGTTTATATAATTTTCTCTAAATACAATTATATATAGTCTCGAATCATATAAACTATAATCAACTTTAGATTAGAAAATTTAAAGAAAGGGAAAAAATTTTAAGCATTAAAACAACATCGGTCTTTCAAAGAACTCACCTTATCTTATTCATCGACTTTCTTTTTTGTGATTCAATTTAATATGCAGTAGCCTGCAGTATACTGGCAGTTTTTTTTTAGGCAATCTTGATCTTGTTTTCTTTTTCTTCGTTTAACAATTGGATTTTATTTGATAACACACTCTCAAAAAAAAAGTATCCTGTGCTGGGGTAGAGACTCAACGATTCTTATGTATTTTGAGTCGCTGAATATGAATTTGACATAAAAATAGAACTATCTAGGGCAAATTTAAAGCGAAAAAATGAGAAAAATGGGATATTTTTTCGCTCTAAATTGAAAATTTACTCTAGATCCTATTTTAATATCAGATTTGTATTCAGCAACTCAAAATATAAAAGAACTCAAGATGTTGAGATGTACTCTCGTAGATAGTTCAAAACGAAATCCATCTTATGTTCTTTTTCTATAGAAAGAAGAACATAAAATATATTAAACAAGAAAAGATTCAATATCAACTTCCACGATGCGAAACAGGTTAGTGTTCATAGTCAATTCTTATATTTAAGACTGTCTTAAGTACAATCTTAAGATATCGTAAATCAATCCAAGGATTATATTAACATCTTAGGACATTATTTAAAATAATTTTAAAATAAGAACGAACTATGAATACCATCATGTTTTGCGTTTCATAGTTGGTAATCTTATACCCTATTGACGACGCGGAACAAAAGTAAGCGTGAGTCAAATAGCACACATGTAATCCTTCCTATAGAACAAGGGCATATTTTTCATTCTCTCTTTAACAAAAAAAAGTAGTGGGATGCAACTGTAAATCACTTTCTTCTATTGAAAAGAGAAAAAATGGAGAATGCCGTTGTTCCCTCTTTCTCATGTGCTAGTCGGTAAAATTTTTTATTGACATTCGGTATGCTTGGTTTATCTTATCTATACTATATGACTCTATGACAATAGCATATGACTTTTTTAGGGCTACCACAGACAAAATTTATGCAAAAGCTACCGCAGACAAAATTCGTAACAATAAGGGCATACACACACTTGCATAGTCTACAGGATAAATGTGTTCATGAAAAAAATTATCCAATCATATTTCTCTTATGCAAGTTGTGTGGATATATCTTAAAGTCTGTCGTATACATAAAATACATAACAGAACATAAGCATAACATAAGACTGCTGGACCAATGAGTATCCAGCATAATGTCGCTATATTGATTTGCATAAGATACTCAATGTTTTAGCGGCCTTATGCTATGGTTATGCAGCTTATGTCATTTTATGTGTGATGACCCTTAAGAGTATATCTACACAAACTTGGATAGTCGCATAAACGTATGCATAAAAAAATTATCCAATCACATTTCTAAAGACGTACGTAAAAGTTTGTGTGGATATACCCTGAGGGCCACCACACACAAAACGAAATAAACTGCTTAAGTATAAGACTGTTGGACTAATGATAATCTGACAAAAAGATGCCATATTGATTTGTTAAGTCATTGATCCAGCGTGCTATGCTTATGCAGCTTATATAATTTTGTGTGTAATGGCTCTAATTGTAAGACGTAAACTTAAATCGATAAGCTAATCAAGATATTGCTTTAGATATATATATTACGTAATCCAGCGAATATAGAAATAACAGTAAATCCATAAAGTAAATTTCAACCAGTTGGAAAGAACCCTCATAAAATCGTAGGATTTTGGTGAAATAAACCCTCGTGAAATAAACTAAAGCTTTAGTGTGTTATAGTTCTTGACTCATAGATCAAAAATGTCCATAAGAGGAGCATCCTATTTGATCACTTTGCGATTGACCACGTTGCAATTGGTCACGTTGCAATTGATCACGTGTTACAAATGATCACATTGTGATGACCATAAGTTGCAAATGACCACGTTGTAATTGACCACGAGTTGCAACGTGAAAACGCTAGCTACAGTTGAGCGGCTATCCCCACTTTGTGGTACGTTTTCCCTCTAAAGGAACTGTCGATAAAACGCGAGCCGCTACAATCCCACTATCTTTTTATGAAGCGACAAATTGCTAGTCGCTAGATCAATATAATCATTGATAAAATTGGTTTTTTAATATATTTAATTCCTGTTTGAAACTGATACTTAAGAATAAGTTTCAAAATGCGTTTAAACTGCTCAAATAATATTTTATCAGCAATATTACGAAATAGATTGCTGTCAGTAATAAAAAGGTTAGTTTCATCCAATTCTATAAACGAAATACGTCTGCGTCTATCTGCTAACTACTTTCTATTATAGTTGGGCCTTTCCGAATTCAAGCAGCTAAATGATGGCTTATAGAGAATTATGCAGAGTGGGGAGAGCCGCTAGCGTTTTGATGCTGTATGAAATTGCACTTTTACGAATAAGTTGATTGCTTACGTGTTACTGCCTTACGTTTTTGTATGTGCTTAAGCCATAAGCTTAAGAGCTACCGCAAACAAAACTGTAAGCGTAAGATGTAAATTTAAGCCGATGATCCAATCAGGATATTGCTTTAGATTTACGTAATCTGATGGACATAGAAGTAGAAATTAAACAAATTAGCCAATCATAGTAGAGACCGTAATACCTGCAATAAATCCAATATTACGATTTCCTTACTACTTACATTTTACTAATTATAAGACGTAAATTTAAGCCGATTATGAGTCAATCAGGATATTGCTTTAGATCTATGTATTTTAACGGAAATAGAAATGGCAGTAAATTGATTCATAAGACAAATTTTAATCGGTTGAAATTTGTTTTATGGATAAGATTACTGCTATTACGATTATGTATTAATATTATGTTAGTCTTCATTTTTGTTAGTTTTGTGATTGCTGGCATTGAGTGATACTATATATATATGTAAATAATGTTAAGTTTAAAAAATATTTATAAACACTAATAAAAACCATTTTAAATTACAGGAGCGATTAATTCGTCCAAAAACGGCTATAAATGTGAAAAATCAGTGGATGTACATTGTTCAAGCAGGCAAAAATTTCTTTCAAAGTATTCGCATCGAAGCTTGTAAGTAAGTACAAAAAAAGACAAATTAAAATATCACAATCCTTTAATGTTTATATGTAATATGAATAAGAAAATTACAGGATAAATATAGTATATATAAATTATAAGCCGAGAGTAAAATAGAAATTACGAGAAATATTCGTAATGTATTCTATTTTCAGAGAACAAGATGGTAAGTGCAGAATGATCGATAATTTTGCTGAAGGATACGTCACGATGTGCAAACAGAAGTATATTTATCGCGAGCTGTCAGCCATTTCTGAGGGTGGCGAGATCGTTCGCGATTACTTCCGACTTCCTGCGAGCTGCTGTTGCCATGTTCAGTTTCAAGCCATTGAAGAAAAAGCGAGAATAAGATCGATTTCATAAGATATCTTCAGCCTTATACGAAAAATGTATAAGAATATATTTAAGAAAATATTTAAGCACATTTAAATGTTTCTAAGCGTTATTATTTGCGTGGAAATAAATAGTTGGCCATCAGATTTCTTCGACGTATCCGAAAAAAATGATAGCTTTTGTTTGTACTAAGATCCTTGCAGAACGTTGTACGCTGAATAAGATATTTTGATGATCTAAAAAAATGAAAATTAAAAAATATTATAATCAAGATATAATTATTTTATATTTAATTAAAAACATTTTTAACCCAAATATTATGATAAATATTATCCTGTTTACCTTCATAAACGAATCGTTGGACAAAGTAATCATGTATCCACTAGTTATCTTAATTGGTCTCTTAGATCGCGTAATTATTAATAAAAGAATTTTCATTAAATCAACAGGAAGCATCGGCCATTCCATCTCATAAATAGCATTTCCGATTTCAGTGCTCTACATATTTAACAATAAACTGATTAAAAAGAAAGTTTAAATCGACTTCAAATAAATATTCTTTGAAGAAAATAAGATTTTAAAAATTAAAACATTTTTTTAATGACCAAACTTCAATGTTACTTCGTTACCAAACCAGCAGTACAAATAAATCTGCATAAGCATACAACCAAGATATGACGAGCTCCATGCAAATTCAAGGCTCAGCAAATTCTTCGTCAACATTTTGTAGATGCTAAGACAGAGCACTGTCGAGCTTATGGTGAATTGTACGGAAATCATTAACGTGAACACTGCATTAATGCATTCAGCAAATCTATTATGATTATTTC
>NW_017259552.1:126390-127576 GCF_001594045.1 Atta colombica
ATAAAACGACATATCGTAAGATTGGAGATCCGGCAACCATAACCTTGAAATATTAGCGATTTTGTATCAGCATCATATATTTTTTTTTGTGAAAATATCGAGTTTTGAGCCGAAGCGTTATTTGCGGGAGCTTTTGATTTACTTCTTTAATTTAAAGAAATCTGCAGCTAAGGTTCATAGAGCTTGTAAAAGTATATGGTGATGCTGTTTTAAGTGAGAGAAGTTGTCGTGAGTGGTTTCAAAAGTTTAAGAACGGTGAATTTGACATTGAAGACAAAGAATAACATAGCGGAAGGCTGAAAGTGTACGAAGACGCGAAATTGGAAGCATTATTGGATGAAGATTCGTGCCAAACGCAAAAAGAATTTGCACTTACATTAGGAGTGACTCAACAAACAATTTCATATCGTTTGAAATCATTGGGAATGATTCAAAAGCAAGAGAATTGAGTTCCATATGAACTGAAGCCGAGAAATGTTGAACGCCGATTTTTCACATGTGAAATGCTGCTTGCCAGGCATAAACGAAAGGGTTTTTTGCATCGTATAGGCACTGGTGATGAAAAATGAATCCACTACGATAACCCAAAGAAGAGGAAATCATGGGGATCACTTGGCCATTCTTCAACATCGATAGCCAAGCCGAATATTCATAGAAAAAAACTCATGTTGTGTATTTGGTGGGATCAGCTTGGTGTCGTGTATTATGAGTTGCTGAAACCGAACGAGACCATTACTGGGGCTCTCTACCGAACACAATTGATGAAATTGAGCACTCAAGGAAAAACGCGCCTACTACTACTTCAGGCATGATAAAATTATTCTCTTGCATGATAATGCTCGACCACATGTTGCGGCGTCGGTCAAAACCTACTAAACCTACGAAAACATTCAAATGAGAAGTTCTACCCCACCCGCCGTATTCTCCTTCCGACTACCACTTATTCTGATCGATGACGCATGGCCTGTCTGAGCAGCACTTCACATCATATGAAGATACCAAAAATTGTATCGATGATTGGATAGTGTTAAAAAAATGAAGCGTTCTTCCGATGCGGTATTCACAGAAAGATGGGAAAAAATAATGACTAGCGATGGCCATTACTTTGAATAAAACATTATTTACCGTTCTTTCACAATAAATGCTTAATTTTTTATTAAAAACGGCGGAAACTTATTTGTACTCC
>NW_017259552.1:127676-130619 GCF_001594045.1 Atta colombica
GCAGAGAGTGTAATTAAAACAAGATATTAAAATAATAAATTTCAGGATCATGTAGTCCCTACACCAAGCATGAAGAAAAAGTTGATACGTAACACAGACTTCTATAACTAGACTACTGACTCAATATGATAGAAAGAAATAAACCTGATTTCGAGCTGTTATTGTTTCAGTTCACATATGAGTAAGTATGCGTCCTGTGAGTATCGCCTGAATCTGTGTGAAAACACTAACATTGTTATAATAGTTCTTTCGTCACGTCTGGCCTCCAAATTCTTCCGTATGTTGTGAAATGTTCTGCGAGTCCTTTTGAGGACTTCGCGCTTGGACAGTCTCGTTTCGGAAATTTGCTATCTCTTCGGATCACCATGACATCGCTTTCTTGGAACGCGGGGAGGTCCTAGACATCGCACATGCTCGTATCATAAGGGCTTGTGTTTTCTCCGCCTCTTAGTCTAGGTCCCACTCTTCGGTAGATGAGGAGGTGGTCCAATTTTCCGGTATGATGGCAGCGGTCATCCAGTCCAAATCCATTTGGTGGATTCTCCATCGATTTGATCAGTAGCCTGTCTTTCCGCATCTGTGCCGTTTCTCCCAGTATTGTCTAGATGTCCGATAGAATCTTATCCGGGAGGATCCTCCACATATCTATTCTGGCCGCGGTCTGACGCAAGTGCTAGTATTTCCCGTGTTAATACAGCATAGTCCTAGGGCCGATGTCCAGTTTTCCAAGTTTAGACCCCGACACTCCATGATAGCTGACCCCCCCCCCCCTCCCACATGTTCGCCTTGGCGTTAAAACCGGCTATGATTATGAATCTCTGTGATATCTGCGAAGGCAAGCCTTCTCAGAAAAGGCACTTTAAGCTGCTGATCAAAGTGGAAGAGGTCCATCTCTATTAGGGGAGATGTAAACCTCAATGATCTCCCCATTTGACCGCGATATGCACGTCGCCAGACCGGAACTGCATGGGAGAGGATTGATTGTCTGCCTCCAGATAATAGCGATTGTATTTTATCGTTCCCTGTCCAGTGAGAATAGTTGATGGGAATCCAGTAGGGCTCCGTAACCACCGCGATGCCATAATCCGCCATAGTCTGGAGGAGTATGTCCTGAGCTTGACGGGCATGATTAATATTGGCCTGCAAAAACTTATTGGGCATTATTGTCAATATTGTTGGCATCCTTCTCTGAGTTAGCATTTCGAGCTAGTGGATCGAGGTGCTCGGCTAGTTTGTTGATGATTTCTTCCTGGCAATCCGCATCGCTTTGGGGCTGCAATGGTTTCCTCCAATGCCTCCACCTCTCATGGCTTCTATCCCCGTCTTATTGGTGGACTTCAGGATTCTCACTCCCTTTTCCCTTTGTGGAAGAAGTAAAGATTCCTCGTCCTTTTTTCTATTAGGATATGTCCCTGGTTGAGGGCTTCCATAAGCCGCAAAAGATGATAAACTCCTCTCTTCCATCATGGACAACATAGATTTCCCTATCCTTTTCTTTTGAAGAGGAGAATTGCAGGCCTTGCCTCCTAGTCTGTGGTTCGTCGGATAGCTCAGATCAGCGCAAATTGTGCAATGTATCAGGGCTGCGCAGTGCTGCGCAATATGACTCACCAGTCTACACTGGTAGCATCTATTGCTTCGGTCTATTGTGCTAGTGCATTCTGTCCTGATGTGATCTCTCTTCGGGCAACGGAAGCATTGCAGTGCTCTATTCGGAAGGAACTCTACGCGCACCATCGTCTACTTTATTTTAAACCTCAGCGCCTTGGTTTTTCTGTTCGCCGCGATTAAAGAGCATTTGACCCAAACTGTACTCAGATCATTCGGGGCATTGTTAATAGGATCCATCTTCATCTCGGAGGATTTATTTCCTTCTTTCGCCACATATTCGGCTAATTTCTCCGACATGATAGTGTCCTCGATATTTTTAATTCTGATATCTTTAATTCTTTTTAATTCTCCAAGGTCTTTTCCAGTCTAGAGAGATCAAGACATCTTCTTTGTCGGCCAGCGCCTCTCTCAGTTTGTCGGTGAGTGTATTCGCTTTGGTCGCTCTTTTCATTCCGCCTGGTATTTTTAGAAGAAATGCATCGGGCCCTTCTGGGGCGAATCTCAGAAATACCTATCTCGTCGATGTTTATCTTTTCTTTAGTCAGCCTCATTATCTCTAAAGTTTCCCTCCTGCTGCTGATTTGCATAGCGGCAGTACGTGAAGATTTTCTGGCTTTCGACACGTCTGCCTTTGACTGGGACTCTCTCTTGAGGCCCGTGCTAGGAAGATCTCTCTGTATGTACGAGATATATACTTATTTTCCTCTTAGCCCTCATGCCAAGGACCTAAGACCAATTTTCCTGTAGCGGAGAGGCAGGATCCCTAAGTTGCGGTATGGTCCGGCTCTTTTGGAGCGTCCTGATTGGACACATAATTATTGGACACCGCACGATTGGACACGCACGATTGGACACCGCATAGTTGGACACCGCATTATTGGATACCGTATTATTGAACACTGCATTATTCGACACGCATTGCTGGACACTGCATTATTGGACACCACATGATTTTATACCATACGTCTTTAAAAAATTTGTTATTCGATATGTAAATTATCCACATTTAAGGTAAGGTTTTCTTAATGTGAACGTATATACATATCTAAATGCGCTCACCGATCGACTTATAGCTTTTTTTACTAGGTCAATGATTTCTATCTATACGTAATTCATATATTTATTTCATACAGTGACGCATTTATGAAAATTTTAAAAAGTTAGATTCATCATACATATTTAACAACGTTTATTTAGGCTGTGTCCCCAGAGAAAACTGAAGATACATCGAGAAAAATGAAATTATAATAAAGCATTAAGACTAAGTTTCCACTGAGTTACACGTAGCGTCGTGAAACAGAGAAAGAGAGAAGTTTATATATATATATATAT
>NW_017259552.1:130719-133724 GCF_001594045.1 Atta colombica
TTTCTTTCCTTTGACGATACGACGTGTTACGCATTCAGTGGAAATCATAAAACATTTCATGTGATATTTTGAAAGTTAGATAATCTGTCATACAATGATCTAGTTTATACCGAGCACTTGATATGCATATTAAGGCTACATTCCAAAATGTTCTCTTCGAGGAAAATTTTATTTCAAAATATAGTACACATAACATATACTATAGTAAAATTTTCTTCGAAGGACGTTTTGGAATGTAGCCTAGGTACTATATTCATCAAATCACTTGATACGCTGGCGGATTATTTTGATTTGATACTTTTGAATCACAAGTATCAGATCAAGCTAATACGTATATCAAATGAATCAAAGAATCTCAGCATATGCTATAAACGCTTAGTTCGTTTTTAATAAATCGTATATTAAAATTCGCCACTGCTTTTATGTTCTAGTTAGAATTAGAAGTTTTACATCTTGAAAAGCAGTAAAGATATTATGTCATCTAATCTAACTTGTTCTGAGACAGATCGGTGTAAGAACGTATCAAATATTATATATTAATCCACATCAATTTGATACATACTAATTGATTTAACGGTATAAAAAAAAGTGGCTGGTATATTATGTATTAGGCCAATGTTACATACGTCGATTTTTTGTCGAACGACGAATTTTCAAACATGTTAATTGGTTGCAAGACAAAGAGGTCTCAGACCTCTTTGTCCTATAACCAATCAACAGGCTTGAAAAATTTATCGTACGACAAAAAACGGATGCATAATATTGGCTTAATAAATAACATCAATCGTTAATGAATCGCATTGTCGATTGTATTATATTATATAATCACACAGATTATATAACCTTCAAAATACCGCATGTACCGCCTTACTGCTCTTTTATAATTCCATTTTCTCGATGTATCTTCACTTTATATAGTAAAATATATATATATAACAACATACTATAATACAAATCAAGTACAAACGGATAAAAAAACATTGAAATGGTAAAAGAAAACAATGCCCCTATATACGTATGATATGACACATAAGACTGCGTTCCCATGGAGAAGCCTCATCCTATATCTTTTTCGTTCCGTTGTTTTTTCTCCATGGAGGACACAGCCTAAGTAAATAATGTGTTAAATATTAAATATACATGATGAATCTAAAACTTATTAAAATCTTCATAAATGCGTCAATGAATAAAATAAACATATGAATTACGTATAGATAGAAATCATTGACCTGATTAAAAAAAGCTATAAGCCGATCGGTGAGTCATAATGCATTTAGATATGTGTACATACACATTAAGAGGGCCTTACCTTAAATGTGGATAATTTATATGTGTCCAATAATGCAGTGTCCAACTGTGTGGTGTCCAATCGTGCGTGTTCAATCGTGCGTCCAAAAGAAGGCGCTCTCTTGTCTCTGTCCGGGTGTAGAGATGAATTTCTCTTTTGTCTTACCTATTCCTTTTTTTTCTTTTCCCTTCTTAATTCCTTCCTTGTTTCTAATTCTTTCGTTGATTTTGACATCGATTCCGTGGTTTCCATGCTCATCAGGCATCTCTACACCGTAGAGGAGGAGACTCCGCCGAACCTGGACATTTCCTCAGACTTTCAGATCTTTCTGATCTGTAAGGATCCTCGGAGTGACCGGAATTTTTTTCTCCTTTCTCTCTCTTTTCGACTGTTACAGGTTTTCTTTAGAGGGGATCACGATTTTATAATGAAGTTCCGTTGGATGGTCCTCCAAAATTAAATACTTCTTCTGTACTGCCGATCTGATCGCCAAAGACATTTCTTTCAAAGGGAAAAAGGAAATTGTCTCCCTTTTGGCTGTCTCTTCAAGAATATCGATATCCATCTGCGTCCGTGTTACTAATCATCCTAGCGTTTTGCCTAAGGCTCTTTCTGATTCTTCCCTAGTTGTATTTTTCGTGGTTGCCGAAGCGCAACGTGCCTGTCAGTGTGTTGTGGGGGTGGGAACTGAGGTATGCACATTCGCATACTTCCCGTTGTCCCTTTCCTTCCTGAATGTTTCGAGTTCTTGGAGATAGTGCTCTGCCGCTCCAGATGCCTTTCATTTTCGAACTTTCCATTTTTGTCCTGAGGGTAGTTAATTCTCTCCTCAGATCTCCTCGGAGTTCGCATCCTCTCAAGGGAAAACCTAACCTTTTTCTTTTTTTTTTGACGCAATGGAAATGCTCATGCATACCCCAGAGAAGTTATGTGGAACTCCGAAAAAGCGGAGACCTACCCACTAAAACCACTGTGAGCGTCTTGATCCCGCCTGGGTCAGACCGGGCTCTTTGCATCTGTTGTACAACCAGGCCTGACCCATCGCCAGATACGCTATACTGCGCAGTCCTTTCCATTATCGGCGGGAGGAGACGTCATCTCTCTCGCCGTCAATCCTGTCAGGCCATTGCAAGGAGGAATCACCTATTCGCCACCCTACGGTCCTTCGAGCGGCCATCGAGAAATAATCGTCCGCCGCACGAGGGCAGCCTCTGACGACTTCTCGAAGGTCACTGCTTGCTGGTAGCTGATGTCATTCTCGTAGAACGGGGCGATGCATCACTTCGCAATTGAAGGGGCGAAAGGACCCTTGTGCATATCTTCCCTAGCACTTTCGTCGCGGCAGAAGGTGAGAAATGCGCGTCGACCATCTACATCGGCCAACAGCTGGAATTACTGCGGACAAAGACAGGTCTCTGCCTATAATTCCTCCCTCTGTGTATTCTATGAGGGAACAGTATGTATTGTGCAGCGTGTACCGCGAGGAATCAATTGTGGCGCCACATTGCTAGCACTTTTCGGTTCTCTCCCTATCAATGCGATACGTAGGTATCAGCCAAAGCAGCCGTGACCGGTTAGCACTTGCGTCGCATGGAAGGAGAGACCTATCCTGATCTCCATCCTTTAGAGATAGTGCCCGTGAAACGGGCCCATATGCGGTCATGCGAGGAGGGGAGAGAAAGGGCAGTCGGGGAATTAGTACCCCCCCCCCCCCCGC
>NW_017259552.1:133824-135250 GCF_001594045.1 Atta colombica
CTCCGCAAGGAAATCGACTCATCACTTCTACGCCCCCGCTGCTACTCGCGTGTCGACCTTCTCCTCGACGCGCTCTTTCACTGTCTTCCTTCAGAGCCATGACTTCTCCACAAAATGCAACGATGGTCTGCCTCTTCTCTTCAATATTCAGCATGGCCTCGATTATCACTCGCAGAGACAAATCGCTTCCAACGGCCTTGACCAGCTGCCTTCTCTGTCGATTCCATGCTGGACACACCTCCCACATATGTCTCGATGTATCCGAGTGCGCAATGTCATTTGCTCGTGTTTTCCTTTCCGATACAGCACAGATATCGACCGAACCATTTATGACCAGATAGTATCTGCGCTGTATGGAAGAAGATCTCGCCTCTGACGTCCGCCCAATTCTGCAGACGGGGCCGTATTGCGTTCACGATCTTCTTTCCCGAATGGCCCGACCTTGAGAGTCATTCCCTCCATGAATATATCATCTTCAGGCTTGCCCGATGCTTGATCAGATCGACAACCTTCATGGGGACCTGGGTCCTTCCTAGCGCCGCTCTCTCTGACGCTGTCAAGCACCTCCGCGTGCATATCAGCAACCAGCTCCAGGGGGAGAACGCTCACCAGCGTAGTCGCAACCGCAAAAGAGATAGTCCTATAGGCCTGTATCGTTCTTGTGGTCCAATCTTCTCTGCGAGGCGTGCAGTATCCTTTGGATGATTTTCCCAGTCCTTGCCTCTTCTGTCCACACAGACGCTGTGTACAGGGCCACCGAGTGGACTACGTTGTTGAAGAGCCTGCGGATTTTTCCTCCTGGACCGCCTACATTGAGGAGGAGTTCGCTCAGACTCATCGCTCGAGTCTTGGCGCCAGTTGGCGGAAGTGTTCTTCGAAGTTTCACCTCGAATCGATTACCAATCTGAGATATTTGATGTTGATCTTTACCGATATCGGTATCCCAATCACCACCACCTCGGTTTTCGATATCCTTCCACATTTCCCTCCGTGAAAGAAGATGGCCTCAGATTTCTGGAGGGTCACCCGAAAATCTAACGCTCGTATTTCCTGCACCACACAGTTCGGCGATGATGCAAGCCTCCTCCCAATCCCTTCCTGATGCGAGCACTATGGTGTCATCCGCATAGCAAATGATCCGACAATCCTGGGGAAGCTCCACCTGCCTCAACACTTGATCATATCTTAGGTCACAAAAGTGGACTCAGGACCGACTCCTGTGGCATTCCTATTTACCGCTCTTCGGGTAAGATTTCCTTCGGCGTCCGTAAATTTCAGTTCTCTGTCATCGAGGTAGTCCCGGAGGATCCTGCGTAGATATCGGAGTACTCAGTGAGTTTCGAGCGCCCTACCGATGCAATCCCAGGGGAGGGAGTTGAATGCGTTGAAAATGTCCAGCGCAATATTCAACACCACCCCCCCCCCC
>NW_017259552.1:135350-136535 GCF_001594045.1 Atta colombica
CCGTCTCCTTCACTATGGATCGCACCCGGAAAATGGCATCCATCATGCTGCGCCCCGGGCGAAATCCAAATTATTTGGCATGCAGAATGAGACCCCTTCTATTTAGATGCTGAACGACTCTTCTGGCTACAATCCTTTCCAGGAGCCACATCCGAGAGTGGTGCTTAAACCCAGTTATGAATTTCTTCATCAGGCGATGGAAAGAGGGTCTCTAGGACTTCTTCCAAGAGGGGCGGCTTCAGGGTCTCGGTCCGTGGTAGTGTCCATCTTTTGAGCTTATTCCGTACCAGTAGCTATGGTAAGCCTCATGGGTTTTCATCCAGAGAGAGAACTCCTTCCAGGACCTATTCTTGACCTTATTAATGGCCACTATAAGCTCTTTCTTAGCTAACTTGTATTTTCTATTCTGGCCTCCGCCTCTTCGGATCCTGAGGACGTCTTGTGCTGTTAGGGTTAAATCTAACAAGTATTTCAGTACATCGAATTATAAGAAATGCTCTTAAAATTCGATATACTGAAATAATTGTATGATTTGTCAATAATAGTTTTATAATGCTTATCACACGTAATTATTATCTAATTTCATTCTTTAATAACATTTCTCCAACAATATTTTATCAATATAGTTAAAAAACTATCCTAAACTCAAAGTTCAATATTCATTTCAATTTCATCATTCTAATTTATAATTTAACGAAATTGGAATATTTAAAATATGTGAAAGACAAAGAGATAATGTACAAAGAGATAGATAGAAAGGAAATGTGAGAACGAATATAATTTTATAAACGTGCAAATGTCTCCCCGATCAATATCGTGTTCCGGCTCGCGTCAGCTTCACTTCTAATAAGCGCCACTATTTAAAGTGTGTGAAAGATAAAGAGATAATATGATAGAGGGGAAAGGTAACAAGGAACATGTTTTTATAAACGTTTAAATGCATTCGGTTTGTATGTGCATGGCGCGTAAAGCGCTCGCATCTAACCGCCGCTTCTGCTTGTCTCCTCTACGCGGCTCACGATATAGGCTAACTATTTCTTCTTGTAATTTGAAAACTAAGCTTCAGACAAAATTTTCGTAAAGGAAAAATCATTTTAGAATTAAAGACAAAAATGTGTTTTTTTCAGGGACACCTGAGTTGTTTCGGATCATCTGTATAAATATATACAATATTTTATATATATA
>NW_017259552.1:136550-141773 GCF_001594045.1 Atta colombica
TGTCTGCATCATAAAGTTATTCTCGATTGAAAATGTCAGTTTACGAGCCAAATTCTCGTCATTTGCGGGAGGTTTTAATTTTTTGCTTCAATATGAAGAAATCTGCGGCTGAGGCTCATCGAATGCTCTCAAATACTTACGGTGAGCCGCTATTAGTGAAAGAACGTGTCGTGAGTGGTTTCAACGCTTCAAGAACGGTGATTTTGACGTCGAAGACGGCATAGCGATGGAAGAGAGAAGGCTTTCGAAGATGCAGAATTGGAGGCATTACTTGAGCAAAACTGGTGTCAAAATCAAGAAGAATTGGCACGATCATTGGGAGTGACTCAAGAAGCCATTTCAAAACGCCTCAAAGCCATGGGAATGATTCAGAAGCAAGGAAATTGGGTGCCGTACGAATTGAAGCCGAGAGATGTTGAACGGCGTTTGTTTACTTGTGAACAGCTGCTTGAAAGGCAAAGACGGAAAGGATTTCTGCATCGCATTGTGACTGGGGACGAAAAATGGGTTCATTACAATATCCCAAGCGCAGAAAATCATGCGGAGTTCCTGGCCATGCTTCCACGTCGACGGCCAAACCGAATATTCACGGCTCCAAGGTCATGCTCTGTATTTGGTGGGACCAGCTCGGCGTAGTGTATTATGAACTGTTAAAACTGACTGAAACAATCACAAGCGATCGGTATCGAACGCAATTGATGCGTTTGAGCCGAGCATTGAAAGACAAACGGCCGCAATACAACGAGAGACATAATAAAGTGATTTTGCATGATAATGCTCGACCCCAGGTTGCGAAAGTGATCAAGATATACTTGGAAACGTTGAAATGGGAAGTCCTACCCCACCCGCCGTATTCTCCAGACGTTGCTCCCTCTGACTATCACTTGTTACGACCAATGGCACACGGCCTGGCTGACCAGCTCTTCCGGTCTTATGAAGAAGTAAAAAATTGGATCGATTCGTGGATAGCCTCAAAAGATGACCAGTTTTTTCGACGCGGGATTCGTACGCTATCTGAAAGATGGGAGAAAGTAATGGCCAGCGATGGACAATACTTTGAATCATAAATGTATAACCAGTTTTTTACAATAAAGCCTCGAATTTCGGAAAAAAAAAGGCGGAAGCAAAGTTGTACACTTAATAATCTACCCATCTGAAGATGATCTCATCGCTAAAAGGAACGCGGATTTCCACAGGGGTTCGTACTCGCCCTCTGCTATGAAACTTAGGATTCAACGCCGTATTGTGTCAATCCGAACTCCCTGCCGGATCGTTTGCGGACGATACAATAATCCTGGCAGCCGGGGAGGACTGGGAAGAAGCCACACTTAATGCAAATGAGACCTTAAACGACGTGACACAACATCGAACAATTAGGACTACAGAGCACTCCTCAAAACAGAAGTCATCAGTTTTCACAGCAGAGGAAGACCGTCGAGAGCGGAAATCAGAGTCCACGTAGAAACTCGTATATGATTGAGATTGACGTTGGACAACAAGTGGAGATTCGAGACGCACTTTGCCAATGCAAAGATGGAAAGAGTGAGATTCAGTCTCAACTGGTTACTCCCAAACATCAGAAACCCAAGAAGTTGTTGACTGGTCATAGATATTTTGGTCGGTACCTGCGTTGCATGAAAGGAGAAGCCCATCCTAGACTCCATCTATTTGATTGCAAATGGCTGGATAGCCTTTGCTAATATCTCTCCCTCATGGCGGGATGAAGAAAGCCATGCCTCCTCTGGTGGAGCTTTTGTCTCACTCTATACTTGATCTCGTTAATAGTAATGTTTTGATAGGAACGTGGGCCATTCTTCCTCTCTTCAATTCTGAGACTCTCTCATACATCTCTCTCATACATCTCGGCGTGCATTTTGATAACCAGCTCCAGCAGAAGCATGCCGGCTAAGACGGTGTTCGTCGCGAAGGACATCGCTTATATGCCTTGATTATCCTACCTGCCATTCACTGCTGTGACGTAAAGATCTTCGGATAGTCCTGCTCCTTCGACAGCTTCGTCTGTCCATATTGGCGCACCGTACAGAGCCCTCTCCACATTCGCAAATAGATGATGGATCTTTAATTGCTCCAAGCAGAGTTGCAAGGTGTGCCGCGAAGTGTCAAACGCGTCATCACACTACCAACATTTTTCGGTGCTCTCCTTTTCAATGCAGCGCAGGTACCTGCCATAAATGACTTGACTGGCCATAAATATTTTGGTCGGTACCTGCGCTGCATTGAAAAAGAGAGCACCGAAAATGTTGGTACACCGAAAGTGTGGTGACGCGTCTGACACTTCGCGGCACATATTGCAACATTGCTCTGCTTGGAGCAAGTAAAGGGAGGCCCTTTGGGGATGATTGGCGAAGATTTATTCTTGCCTATCATAATTTGTTGATCGAAGACGGTCGATAAACCTTCCTTTTCTTCTGCAACGTTATGCAGAAGAAGGAGAACGAGCGTTCAAGGGAAAAGGTGCACGAGGTAGAGGGAGGGAGCGGGGGCAAGAGAACATAGATTCTCTACTCGCCTTCTCTTCCTCCTCGATGTGTGAGGAGATGCGTCGCCTCGCCTCACGGAGCGACACATGATCTGTTTATTAAGGCAGACACATTAGTGTGGTTTTTGGCGGGGCTGGTCGCTGCGCTTGCGCGGTATTCGACTCCCCAAATGATTGCCCGAATGATTGTCATAGGGTGACGAACGGGTGATTCGCCGCTTCCTCGAAACGGCCCTACGGGACTGGCAGCAGAAGGAGGTGACGTCCCTTCTCATCAATAATGGAAAGGATTGCGCCATCAGCGCATCTGACGATGGGTGAGACCGGTTGTACTACAGATGCGAAGAGCCCGGCCTGGTCCAAATCTCGCCGAGATTTGGACGCTCACAGTTTTAGTGGGTAGGTTTCCGCTTTTATGGCGGAGGAGTCCTACATAACCTTGTTCCTTTCCCAAAGGACAAGATATACATTTCCACTGCATTAAAAAAAAAAGATTCCCTCTTGTTCCTCCACAGTGTGCCACCTTAACGTGGTAAAAGGGCTCTACTCGGACGATATCAATCGCATATTGGGCCCTTCGCTGGAGTCCTTTGAAGTTCCAGCGCGGGTACCGAGCGAATGTTCTTATCCTGGCCAAGGGTGGTACCTAATATACTTTGTTGTGTTATAGAAAAGTTATTTGAAATTATATGAAATAATAATGAAGTTTAAGATGTGAGCTCTTGTGATCCTTAGGGTATTTACGACATCCTCTGTGATGCTGATCAATTGAAGAATCTCATTATCATCAATAAGAGTGTGTTACTACTGCGAATACTACTGCGAAATGTATATGCCTACCATCACTTGACGCGCGGGCCGTACCGACCTATGGATGTTTGCGGCGGTGTGCACGGCGCGGGGCGCTTGCCAATCAATTCCCAACTCCTAAGGCTCGCGCACTAAGCGATCAGTAGGCATATACACTTCGCAGTAGTAGGTCAGGCGAGCGCGTGTATTCGGTTATCTTTAAGAATTAATCTCATTAACTATTGGGGAAATTTACAAAATAGTAGAGGACTTTTCGATTCAGTTTAGTCCGCTCTACCCATAAAATATTTGGCGATTATTTCCAGACACTTGTATTTGGTTGTGCTCTGGTATCGAGCAGGCGATGAAGGCGGTTAGATCGCGAAAAGATGATTCAAGTTCAACGGAGGATATGCTTTTATTGACTCAAAGGACGTGGATTGCTTTTGAACGCAAGCCATCACATGAACGGGACGAACATTTCAGGCTCTGGGACGTCCCTTTTACCGAGACCTTCAGCAGGTTTCCCTGGCGACTCGCACCGCTCACCGCTTGAAGTAGGATCATTCGGATTTGTATATTATTACCCCGAGAATATGCATTATTATTATTATTAAAATTTTCCCGATACTGACGCTTGCCACACTCATTAATTAAATGTCCAAAGGCTTTACAATAACCTTTTGCTCATACTAGCTAGCAGAATTATTCACGGCTCCTTCAACGGGGGGAATTACGTGAGAATACACGAGGAGATGAGGAGTCCGTGTGCGGAGTTCGAAAATTTCTTTCTCTATTTTCCTCCTTCTCTAACCACTTACTAATTGTAATTATTTTGGAGCAGGCGTCCCTAAAATCGGTGTAACCCTCTGCTTAGAATTCAACGCGGTATTCGCGTGGCAATCTTTCGTTTCTAAACAGTCGATTGACGAGTATGAAAAATAATTAATTTGCAATAGTAACTAATCGATCGTTTTCTTAATAAACATCATATTTGTTTTCCCTTGATTTGTTCTTATAACAAAATTCCTACTCAGCGTATCCATACATAAGAAGTGATCTCGTAGGTCGAGAACCTCCTGTATATGAATACAGCTTGTTGTTTTCGACTTAAATTTTCATTATCGAGACATTCTTTTATTAAAACAAACAAATAAAATGTAGCATTTTACGCTACTTATATCTTTTCCTCTTTTTGTTTTATTTGTTTCTACTTCCTCATTTTTTTATTTTTCCTTTTTTTTAAGTATCTAAATTTTCGGATACTTCTTTCTTATATCTGTATTTATACTTAGACAATAAAAAAATAAGATTATATGGTAAAAATGTATCTGTATTTATCTAAATACATTTTCTACGTAATACCTATACTTATACCTATATCTAGATATTTTTCAAACGGTATCTGTTCCAACACTGATCAGTATGATTGATCCATATATAATATATATATAATATATATATATAATATATATATTCTACATTTATTAATTGAGGGTTTTAGAAATTTCTCAGAAACATTGTATCAGATGCATTTGCAACATTGAAAGAAGAACTATACATTACAGGAACATTTCAAACATAAGGTTTCAATCAAAATGATTGCAGAAATATTGTGTTACGTCCAAATCTTTGGAAGTTTGATCAAAGAGACAATGAGGGAGAATGGGAGAGGATATGACAATCTCAGAGGTATACGCGCAGAGAATACCTATGCACTTTTTCGGTCCCGGAATATACCTGTCCAATGGACAGTGCGAACGTCTTAATTTTTAGGTCAAGGAATTTAATCCTTTTGACACGAGACTGAACTTCGTGCGATCTCAGATGTTAGAAGGAAAGGAATGCGAGTGGTAATTAAAAATAAATGGAAATTGGCAATCTTTCATAATATAAATGACTTATATTTATTTGAAAAAAATGAAATTTATAGT
>NW_017259552.1:143020-147316 GCF_001594045.1 Atta colombica
GCGGCGCGCAGGGAGAGGGAAGTAGCGCTTCGTTGCCTAGCACAGCCTGGCATGGCGGTTCTATGTGTTTCGCCGCATCGCGCCTACATTATCCAAAAATGTTATTTTAGCTTTTCCTTTTACATTTCTTATCATTATAAATCGCGTTATTTAGCACGATTAAATACGTTTTAACACAATTATAGATAGCGATGTAATTAATTAGAGAATTACGCAAAGCGTATGCTGATCGTCGCGATATCTTTCCGCTTGCTTTATTATACGATGTTTCTATTTAATTACGCTTCGAGACATATTTTGTCGCGTCGTTTTATGCTATATTTAGTCGGAATTTTATTTTTTGACATGTTAATGCATGTACACTGAAATTATAGTATAAGCTCGCGTAGATAGTCGCTACATTGTAAATCCAAATATATTATTTCATGTACAATGACGCATTTGATTGAGGTTTTTTTTTCACGTGTTTCTTACCGTTTAACAAGTTTAATTGTATATCATTAGAAACGTCCTTAAATTTTATTAATCTTTAATGTTCACTGATGAATAACATTTAAATTTTCTGTCACTAAAAAAATTATTTATGTATACGTTAATGAGATGTTTAAGTTTGTAGTAACTGAAAACTGAAATGTATTGAAAAACACTAATTGAGAATTGAGTGTTTTAATTTATTTTCATTAAACTATCCAACAAATTTAATGCCCATTTTCATTACATTAAAAAAATCTGTAACGTACAAGGAAAGGGACCCAACTGCTGTTCTCCGATTTTAATGAGCAGTATGTTATAAATAATAAATAATTTTTTGTAATAAAAGTATTTAATCGTAAATAACGCGATTTATAATGATAAGAAATATATAAAGAAAACTTCAGCTAAAATAACATTTTTGGATAATGGCGCGATGCGGTGAAACACACAGAACCGCCGTGCTAGGCAACGAAGCGCTACTTCCCTCTCCCGCCGCCGCCGCCGCTCGAGTGGGCTGTCCTATGAATTCGCGCGGCGCCGCTTAATCGCATATTGGCTTAGACATTTCCTTTTCTAATTCGAAAACTATAGCAAGTATCTCAAAATGGTATAAGAATTTTTTGTTCCCTTTGATCCATTCTCCATTCTCAATGTGGCTCGTATCCATCTTATGAGACACTCTGTATATATATGTATGTATATATATATATGCATAATATGTATATACATGTATATACATATTATGCATATATATATATACATGTATTTATATAAATAAAAAAAAAGACTTATCATTATTAAATGTAGTTACAATAGATTTGTTTATGGTAACATGGTTAAGTTAGAATTTAGTTATAAAGGGGTGTGTGTGTGTGTGTGTGTGTGTGTGTGTGTGTGTGTGTGTGTGTGTGTGTATTATACGGGGAGATGTGTGGATAACTGAATAGAATGAGAGGCCGACTTATTGTTTAGCTAGGTCCACGAAATCTTGGATAGATCGGTTGAAGTGAACGAGGAAGCCCGCTATCCACGCAAAAGCGCCAGAAAGACAATCGCAGTGGTTGGATGATCCCAATAATAATAATTTTTGTTTACAATTTTTGATGCACTTGCGTAAAGATACGCGAACTGGTGTGAGCTAACGTTTTCACTGACTGACATGAACCGAGATAGCCTGATTTCCGTACGCTCTGCGCTTTCGCAGGACCTCTATTTATACTTCAAAAAAAAGGCGTAGTGCCTTTGTGTAGGATGCAATAGTTAGTTGCAATGTCACGCGAGATTTTTATAGTGTTCTACCGTTATAGTGTTAATCTAAAGTGCATTGTTAGAGCGGTTTCGAGAAGAAAAGAAATGATTTACGTTTTTCTTTAGAGGCAAGATTGCTCCAGATGGATGACGAATCCTGTTATCCTCGCGGAAAATATGACTAAGTAAACAGACGGTTACTGTACACAACTAATTTTACGTGCAGGACAACTATTGTCAGTCGCGAGTCCGATCTTAGATAACGCTATCATGGGAAGTTATCCCATTTTATAACTTTTTTTAAGCACGGCGTGGTGCTTGTTTTCTTAAATTGTTGGTCAGTCTGAGACAAAGCTTGATTTTTACTATTGCTTGATTTCGATGCATTTATAATGTCTTTTGCAATCTTGTCACTTTTCGGGCCTGCATTAAGGTTGTTATTCCTTCCGGATTGATTGGCATTTATGAATTTTCGCGGAGCTTGTTTCGCTGTCCGGTCCTTCTTTTCAGTTCTCTCAGATCGTTATCAGAGGATTCCACTCGAGTCTTATAGATGCCATAGTCGCGACGTGGAGCCGATTCTTTCGAAAGAAAAAAATCGTAGCGTCTATAGATCGTAACAATTGCAATTGTAATATTTCAAAGAAGATAGTCTCAGGAGTATTACAAATGTGATAATACACAATTGAGACATTGAAAAATCTCTGCAACATAACTGAAACTTTCCGTGTCATTAGGATATTCTGTACTTCTATAAATTGTTAATTTTTGTTATTAGAAAGTCCTTTGGTAATATGTTCATTTATTATTAATTAATCATATTAATTAATCATATATATGTAAAAAATATATAATCATTATTAAAAAATCACACCTGCAGTTTTCATATTGGGAGTACAAATAAATTTCCGCCGTTTTTTATCAAAAATTAAGTATTTATTTATATTGAAAGAACGGTACATAATTTTATTCAAAGTAATGGCCATCGCTAGCCACTACTTTTTCCCATCTTCCTGGGAGCATGTGGATACCGCGTCGCAAGAACGCTTCATCTTTTGAGGCTATCCAATCATCGATATAATTTTTGGTATCTTCATATGATGTGAAGTGCTGCTCAGACAAGCCATGCGTTATCGATCAGAACAAGTGATAGTCGGAAGGAGCAATGTCTGGAGAATACGGCGGGTGGGGTAGAACTTCCCATTTGAGTGTTTCTAAGTATGTTTTGATCGGCACTGCAACATATGGTCAAGCATTATCATGCGAGAGAATAATTTTGTCATGGAATAGTAGTGGGCGCGTTTTTCCTTGAGTGCTCGGCTCAATCTCATCAATTGTGTTCGATAGAGAGCCCTAATAATGATCTCGTTCGGTTTGAGCAACTCATAATACACGATACTAAGCTGATCCCAAATATGCAACATGAATATTTGGTTTGGCTGTCGATGTTGAAGCCAGGTGGTCCCCATGATTTCCTCTTCTTTGGGCTATCGTAGTGGATCCATTTTTCATCACCAGTGATGAATATCGATGCAATCTATCTATACGATGCAAAAAACTCTTTCGTTTATGTCTGGCAAGCAGCATTTCAAAAAATCGGTTTCAACGTTTCTCAGCTTCAGTTCACATGGAACTCAATTCCCTTGCTTTTGAATCATTCCCAATGATTTCAAATGATATGAAATTGTTTGTTGAGTCACTCCTAATGTAAGTGCAAGTTCTTTCTCCCAATACAATATAACTATTCATATATAAAGTTTTTCGCAATTAAAGCAGAATAACCCATTGAATAAACCATTATTCATATATATACCATGAATAAACCATTATTCATATACGAAAGCTTTTCGAAATTAAAATAGGATAAGTATCAAAAAAACGTTAAACTAAATTGTGATTGATAAAAAAAATGACTTTTAGTAAACATTTTGGAGCTATTTTAATATCATGATGTTTTTTTGTTCTGTTTAAATATGTTTTTCACTTTATTGCACATACAGATAGATTTTAGAAACATTTATATTAAAACATTTCATATGACATATAGTATTACAAAATCATTTCAGAATTGTTGCACATGAAATGTAAAAAGTTGAAACAATATCGATCAATAAAGTAAATTATAATAATGTAATTATTATAATGTAATTATTATAATGTGAGCTTCGTTTTTCTGACGCTGGGGTGTAAAAAACACCTCAAGTGTACATTCTCTTAATGCATATACTTTAATGGAAAAGAATTTTCAAATCAGTAAAAAAGGAAAAAGTAATGGTTATACAAAAATTATATGGTTTAGACAATATAAAGCTGATTTTAGGATCCCTTTAAACAAAAGGAATTTTATTGCAGTATTTAAAAAAGATTTTGATAACAATTACAAGAATATTGATCAAAAATTGGAGATTTCAATTAAAAATTATAAATTAACTTTAAGAATTCCTTCATACTTATGTTCAAGATCAAATAAGTATTGCCGTTTGATACATTTGTTGAAACTGTACATTTTTTTGTACGAAACATTTTCCCAGTAAACCAATACTTTCCAAGATAAACCGTTCCGAAACTTTTAGT
>NW_017259552.1:147416-148444 GCF_001594045.1 Atta colombica
TGGATAAACTAAATAAGAAAAAAAAGCACTTTTTTGTCGGCGCATATACTCTCATACTATCTCTAATGCATTATCGCTGAACTTATACACGAAAATAATATTCAAAAAATTACATTTTGTGTATTTTTTCCAAAACAAAGCAAAACCGAGTAAAAAAGTTTTTAGTTTATTGATTCTCTATACGCTCCCGAAGTTTAGCCATTTAAATATGGGCTACCCTGTATATTTCTTTTCTTTTTTATGAGCGAATAAATTCTTATTTTTACCTATATACGAAGTGATGATGATGAACGAGCTCGCGAATTAGTCGCTGTTCTCGCCCCTTGAAGTCTTCCTTCGAGATGCTGCATTTATGGGCTTCTCGTAGCAAACTCGGCAACATACGAGCACGATAGTAGAGTATATCTAGCTGGGCGCAGGTTTGAATCATAAAACCAGATATTAGAGTTTCGTGGGCGACGCTGGCATTCGCACATATAATTAATCCGATGGTTTGGTGCAACATAGTAGCCCAGAAAGCAGTCGATGATGAGATGTCATAGGGCACCCAGTCGGACAACGGCAAGGTTCGAGTACTAATAAAGTACCGGAATTGAGCGACCGTGGCGAAAAAGACGGCTGATTCGTTCAGTATTTCGCAGCATATGGTGATTATTCTGAAGAAACATTGAAGAAATATTGCAAAAATATTGGGAAAATATTAGAAAAATGTGGATGATGTAAATGCGTATTTTATAAATAGATCAGTATACAATATAAAAATACTTTTTTTAGATCTATTAAACATTATAAAAATCATTGACAAAGAGATTATGACCTTACATGAACATTTACCTAAAACAAAATCACGTCTCAATCAGAAAAATGTACAGTTTATTTAAAATAAAAATTTTTTACAATTTATAGTATTAATAATACACATCTCTCTCTCTCTGTCTCTCTTTCTCTCTCTCTCCCTCCCTGCCTCCCTCCCTCCCTCCCTCTCTCTCTCTCTCTCTCTCTCTCTCTCTCTCTCTCTCTCTCTCTCT
>NW_017259552.1:148544-152876 GCF_001594045.1 Atta colombica
TTTCATTTCAAACTTTGAATCATTGTCTTCTTTTGTAATCATGTTTAATTACAACGATTTAAATCGATTTAAATGTTTAGGACACAACGATTTAAAGTTTTAGAATATTCTCATATATACACAAATGATATATTGATCAATCGTATTCAAGCTGATCAAAGTTGCTAGCTTGTTCGCCGAAATATTGAATATAATTGATTGGATTTATACATAAGAACTTTTTATTTAGCGATTTCGGCTGAGAACACTGGTGTGTACATATATTGATACATATTATATAACACCATTGTGCACTGAGAGAGAAGATGTTGATCTTTTAAATTTTTCTATTATTTCGTAGCATGTCTCTCGTGACGTTCGAAAATGATCTTGAAACAGTAAATAAATATTTTCTGTGTAATAAATCACACTACTATTGTGACGTTTTTCACCGTCCGTCACAAAAGTCATCCGACCTGAAAATAGCGCGGCATTTTCGTCCTGTCAATGCGAAGGGCAGGCATGTCTGCGCTTATCGCAATTTTCGAGCGGCGTTTGTTATTACAATTCGTGAAATATTATTATTGTTTACGAGTTGATTTAGGATAGTCGGCAATTCCGGTATATGATTTCTCGTATAAGGTCTCACCATCTCAACTGGCGGAAAGAAAAAAATAGAAGACTTATATTGGAGGCACGAGGCCAGAGGAGGAGTAGCGCACAGGTAATACTGTTTTGAATTTTTGCATAAACCCTGTATAATTTGTTATCCTGTCGCCGAATTCTTATTAGCAATAATTCTTATGGGCAGAATTATTAAAAAAGGAGTGACTAAAGGGTTTACTCTTTGCCATAGTACGAGCGAGAGGCCACTGTCAGTGCCATAAAAAAACCTCTGCCAAAAGAAGGCAATGAATCCGAAAACGGAGATTCATCCGAACAAGGAGCTCATCAAATCTTAATGACTCCTGCAAAGATGACTGAGAAGAAAGACATAAGTTATGTCGAAGTCGAAAAGATATCAAGTCATATCCCGCGCACGCAAGGATACAGAGCATGCTATAACGACTCGCGAGGACTCGCGAGACTCGCGAGATGGCTCGTGTCCAATCAGGGCTCGGTAAGGCTTATCATCTCCAGGCCTCCGGGCCTCCGGTGCCTGCACGTCCCCGACAATGGCCTGGTTTCCGGTTCACAATATAAGAACCACTACAATGTAACAACTAACTACAGTCGAGTATTTCCCTGTTACAGTCGAACGACAAGGGAATGCTCGACTGTATTTGGTTAGTTCTGATCCGGATTAAATCCTCGATGGAAATTAGATCAGTGATGCGAATTCCAAACTGCTTGCAGCATGTGATCAGCGCCACCGATCGGTGGCCTGGCGCAATTCTAGATAACATATAACTTTTAATAAATTGTAATAACTCATGTACCCATATAACCATATACCTTTCCCATTAACCCAGAATATTATAAATTAAGTCAAAACGATAGTTAACGAGAAATTAATTGTTTATGATTTTCTATATGCGTTATATATCGCGTTTATAAATTCTATCCCCAAGAAGTTGAATCGAGCGCATAAGGTGTGAGATCGGAAATAAATAAACAAATTAGAGTAAAAATATATTAGGTCAAATATATTTTCATATAATTTTTGAAATTATTCATATGTGTAATTTTCAAGCAATAGTTGTAGGAAAAAACCGCTTTTTTAGCTTCGCTTTTCACTAAGCAAATAAAAAGTTATTTAAAAATTACATAATATATAAAGGCCTTCATTTCTACACTATAAAATTATATTGGCATCATCTTTATTTATATTAATAATCTCATTTTCGAAATTTTTCTGTTTATTAACAGAAATGCGCATATGATAGTTAAAAAAAAACATTTTAAACAAAATATTGATTAACATGAAACGTATTTGCTATAAACGCAACATCATTAAACATGTTTTTTTTATATTAATCTTTCATCGATTAAGCCGAACACATACTATACATGTTAAATAATTATTTTTCCTACATTTATTGATTTTAAGATACGCGAATAATTGCAATTGTTATATGAGAATATATTATTATTTGATCTACAAATAATTAATTGAATTACCTACCAGATGTACAAGTAGGAAATGACGATCTTTTTCCCAAAAAAAACACGTTAAATTCGGAAGAATGATAAAAAGAGATTTATTCAAAGTATGCTCCATTGTTAGTTAACATTTTTCCCATCTTTCGAGCAATGTGGATACGCCACGCCAGTAAAAATCTTCCCCTTTTGCCGCGAACCATTCATCGAGGCATTTTTTCATATCTACGAACCAAAGCGCTGTTCAGTAAGTGCGTGACCCATCGATGCAAACAATCGGAAGGAGCCAAGTCTGGTGAATAAGCCGCATGGGGCTAGAACTTCCCAGCTGAATGCTTCCAACGTGTTCCGAACTGGTTTTGCCGTATGTGTTGGAATATGGATTGTCATGGAGAAAAATGATCTTGTGTTACTTCTTTTGATATTCTGGTCGTTTTTTAAGTGGCGAACGGTTCAAATCGATCAAATTGTTGATAGCGTTTGGTATTAACTGTTTCGCTTCAATAGCTCATAATAGACTACACCCTTCTGGTCCCACCAAACACAGAGCCTCGTCTTCCTGCCAAAGGTTCGGTCTTGCGGTCGATGCCTGGGTTTACCCATGATATTTTGCGCTTGGGATTCTCAAAAAAAATCCACTTTTCATTCCCAGTAACGATACGATGCAAGAATGATTTTCTTCTGTATCGTTCGAGCAACATTTCATATGTGTTTTTGCGCTTCTCCATCTGTCTCTCGTTCATGTGACACCCATCTGCCGACTTTCTGAATCTTTCCTATCTCTCGTAGACGATTGGAAACAGCTTATTGACTAACGCTCAATTGCTCTGCGAGTTGTTTTTGTGTTTGTAAATCTTCATCCAGCAATGCTTGCAATTCCACATCTTCGTACTTTTTCGGCGGTTTTCCGTGTTCCTTGTCTACAACATCGAAATCTCCAATTTTGAAACGCTGAAACCATCGTTCACACGTTTTTTGCGATGGAGCATGTTCACCATAAGCTTCTCCAAGTAATCGGTATGATTCCACAGCAGTTTTCTTCAAATGAAAACAAAAAATTAATGCTATCCGCGAATGCTCCTTATTTGGTACAAATTTCGTCATATTAAACACAGCAACACAATACTATGCAAACACTTTTCAATCAAATCACTTTGCGCGTTTGACACTTGTTGATGGTACAATAGAATGACGTATAATGTTAAATCTTTGTACTTCACATTGCATTGGTGCGCCATCTCAAATCGTCATTTCATACTTGTACATCTGATATGTCGTTTTACATCAAACAATTTTAATTATAGTTTAATTTATTATGGCGCCGTCTTTTGTAAACGGCGGAAACTTATTTGTACTCCCATATATCATATAAGTACGTATCATAATGATATCTAATACATTTCTTTATTCTGTTTAATAAAATATATAAGAAAATACAGAGAGAGAGAGAGAGAGAGAGAGAGAGAGAGAGAGATTTTGATAACATCATGCATTAGCATTGACAAGCCGAAATTCTTGCGAATACACAATAACATTCATCGTGTGGATTCTATCGCAATTGTCAAATGCAATTAGTCAATGTGGCTGAGTAAATAAAATACGCGGACAGTATGCTAGTCCCGGGCGAAAATCTTATTTTTTTCCTTCTTACTCTTAGTACACTCTTCTGATATATATATATATATATATATATATATATATTTTTTAACAGAGCACTTCCCCATTCAAAAATTATCGGATGAGGAATGCATGAGAGGGAGAATGGGGGGGGTTGTAAGCTACTCAAGTGTATGCGGAGATTTCTTTGTGTTAGGCCTCAATGTAGTGACCACTTATACCCATCATGAGTGCGCCCTATGACGGACCATAACTCTGATCTATCCCTGGCTTTAATTGTAGGCCTGGTATTTGTCACAAAGAAAGCAGTCTGCTGGACCGCGTGTGAAGTCCCTTTAGGCTTCGTCGAAGATAAGTAACGTAGTTCGCAGTTCATCATGTATCGATACGTTATTGTATCTTACTTATTATTTTGTGGTGGACACTGCAACATTGTCGGGGTATTGCCAGTAGTACAAATACAAGAAGGGTATGAGGATTTTTTTTCTTTCCTCCCTCTCCTTTTTTTCATTTCTCAGGCGGCAATCGGACTTTTTAAGTGGGTTCGTTGCTAAATCTCTAAAACAATCTAGATTATTAGCTACTTAATTGTACAGGTTATTAGAAATTATTAATATATACCATGTATATATATAT
>NW_017259552.1:152976-166943 GCF_001594045.1 Atta colombica
TTCGTTATACTAAGAATATAATATTAATATAATTGATTTAAAGATGCGATTTAAAGATGAGTCTAATAATATAAAAATAAGAAAAATGATAGATAAAAAGTTCACATAATACTTATAAATCTACATTGATATATGTATAGACGTTACAAATATAAACTATAATAATGTAATGAAGATAAAGGGAATTTTATATAATAATAGTATATGTGTGAGGATATACAAGATACAGAATATATGAAATGTCTTAATATAATCATCAGAAAGATGAAAGTGTAGACTCATGTTATTACAGGATGCCAGGTATTGCTGGCACTATCTTCGCATCAGTATACTGAGCACCTCCCATGGCAATGAACAGATCTTGCAAACTGCTCATTTCATCCTCATTTTCACGTTTCAATTCAAGCATAACAGCACCATAGGTTTCTACCGGCTCGAGAATCCGCATCCATCCTTTTCTCCTTCCTAGAGTCTTAGTGAGTGCTCTACTTTTCCGAGGCCACCTGGGTCTTAATCCGACAGGACCAAGGTGAGTAAGCCTGCAAGGGATGGCTTGCCAATCATCTTGCCATTCATCTTCTGAAATCGATCCTCCAATATGTACATGTCGGTGATCGATCGTCGAATGACACAGTCTCTTAATGCTACTATGACTGTATCTTTTCCTTTGAGACTCATTACCACTCCTCTCCCCTTCCTTTTGCCAGGTTTTTCTTTCGCATACCGACGTATTCGTCTAGCAGCACGCGGTCAGGGTTGTAGATCAGCTTTCGCTCTTTTCGTGCCATCCGGCGCCTCAGATCTTCAAGTAGTTCCATGAGATCTTCTCGGGCATGATAAAGTTGGACTCACAAGAGAATGAATCTACCTTGATGATTCTTATGTGCAAGGATCGTGGCTTAAATCCTTGGTGTTGATATCCTTGATATCCATTTTTTACAGATTAATAATGAGATTTCCTTTTTTTTCTGCTTATGAGTGTTAGAATGGATGGACGCATGACATAGCATGCGATTGAAAGAGTTAAATCGGCATGGCGCATGTGGTTTAAGTGATTAAATTTGCATGGCGTAACAATGCGAGCTGTCATAATATGGTTATGTATAATATTATAATAGGAGATAGAACACAAGTGTTTCAATTTCTGAGCTCCAAAGTATATAAATCATCGTTTCTGTGAGGAGGAGGGGATAGATTCGTTCTGCCTTTCTGTGAGGGATAAATCTTTCCACATTCGGAGTCATTGTTCTCGGGCGCATCAGGCACCAGAGCGCTGGGCTTTCCGTTCTTAGGCCTATCTTTCTCTAAGTGTAATAGGAATTGAATCCCATATGCAGGTACATTGACCATTCGTATATTGTGCGTAAGGCGTATTCATGTACGAATGTGTCAAGAAATAATTTGATAAGTCTGCTAATCAAATATATCCCTATCAATCCAGCACTAATATTGTCGAATATCAAAAATTTATTCCAAAATTTGTTCATGCTGAGATTGTGATTCTCTCTATTGATGCTTCGTCAATGAGATTTGAGAGTGACTCTCCGTTAAATACGATTGATTGTCCCAAAATGCCTTTTGCTATAGCGTTGAGAATTGCCGGTTGCTCCACGGAAATTATGTGGTCTTTAAGTTCCTCCCAGTCAGATTGAGAGTATATACCACTGCCAATGCTCCTGGACGATTTCCATGACGATTTTGTAGAAGGCTTCATTATGGTGGGCGTTGTCTCTACAGGTTTAGGCATCATTTTGTATCATGCATCCCCTAACAGGTACATAATGGGCGCGAATAAATTACAAGTGATCTGAGTTCCGTGTGTATCAATATGTATCCGTTTGCGGAAAGTATGTTTCCTCGAAGCATTGGAAATTGTTCGTAGCACTCGAAGGTTCGAGCTAATATTACCTCGACTACACATTTTACAATGTGAATTATCTCTCCGGCCAAAAGTGCCATGTATCCAAATCCTTTCATAAAGTGCAAAAATATCAGGTGATCTAGCGGCTATTGCTAATGAATTTTGCATATGATACTTGACATTGTTGTAATAATATATTTTTATATAGCTGGTTAATCTGAATACGTATATGCCTCTTTACGTATACGAATTTCGAGTTTATGTATGTGAAAAGGCCGAGGACACAAAACCAGATATTTTTTAAAGACTTCGGCTCCTGGTGAGATCTCAAAAATTATTAATTTCGGATGTTCGATTCTGATGAGTGTATGTCCACAAACAAAATATTTTCCAGTGCTTGTCAAAGAAAAAAATCATATTCTAAATCATGGTTAACAAGTAGAGTAGTAGTTTACTGTTTGAGAGTGTTCATTAATAGGATCAAATATTTTATTGTCCGGTATACAACACGCCATAATCTGAGAATTTACATTGATCAGCTGGTATGAGTTCCCAAAAGATTTTTCCTCCTTCTATATCAATGTATTGAATGGCACTTAATTTGCAGATTACTCCTGATCTGAGGTATATGCGATTTTTTATTTATTTACACATCGGTGATATACTATAATACTGTAATTTTGACGCTGCCTAATACGATGACATTTCTCCAAGTTCCGTAAGGAATAAGCGCCACCGGTAACATGCCCCATCATGGTCGACATAGCCGGCTAAAACTCGGGCATGAAGCTGTTTGATTTGATATCAATCTTGTTATACGAGTGCCTGCTATTTCGAAGCTTCCATAAATATGCATGTATTTTCGAGACACATCGACTATGTAGGAGAATTGTCCATTATACATCCAAGATATGAAAAAACATTCCACATCTTCTTACAGTACGATCTATTTCAAGTTTGCACTGTATTACTTTTACGGCTTTAAAGTCGTTGAGTTGAAGCAATTGTGTATAAATCTTGGTGGAATTTACTGTTTGTTGTGGAATGTCGCATTCTTCGATATTTACTAATGATAAGGTTGTCAAATTTGCAGATGCGGAACCACAGTCGTAGCCTATTATTCCATAAGTTTCTCAAGTCCATATTATTAGTACAAACAGAGCAGTTATTCCTTTAATGCAACGATTCATTATCTGAAATGTCGATTTGATTTATTTAATTATTGCGAGCTAGGTTAATATGAGAAATTCGCAAGCGATTGGAATGAACAATGCGACTATTTTCCTTTATTCTTATTTTAATATTGTTTCTGTTTAATATTTTTAGGATCGTGTGGGCCTGTGTATTGCTCCAAATTTACCAAGTTTCGGTCCTTTTAATAAAAATACCTGACCTCCAGGCTTAAAAGTCTGCGGATTAATTTTCTTGTCGTAATATTTCTTTGATTTTTCTTTAGCTTCGATGATATTCTCACGAACATTTGTCTGTATGGAATGAAGTTGCATGATAATTCATTAGATAATCATTGTAATTAGATAATTTGTCATTCGGTGCTAAAGGTTCGTTTGAAGGTATCCAAGCTTTCCGAATCGTATGTTTTGTTGCCTCATGTATGTTAGTATTGTAACTGAACATTGCAAGGCTGAGCCATCTATCCCATTGTTTTTGCGAATTTACATATTGTTTCAAATATTCGCCCAAAGCATGCGATCTTTCTAATGATCATTCGATTCATTCGATTGTGAAAATGATGAAAAGCGGTTGTGCGGAATTTGCGTAGTCTAAAAATTTTTGCAACCTTTTTCATTAAGTTGCTGATAAAATTTCTTCCTTGATCAATTAATATAGCCTTTGATGCTCCTAATACAGAAATGAATCTATTTACAAAAACTTCTGCTATTGTTTCAGAAGTCTGATCTGGCAGTGGTATTCCCATGCAAAATTTTGTTAATTGATCTTGCAAGGTTAAAATATATTCGTTATCTCTTTTTGTTTTTGGCAGAGATTCTACGATATCCATTACTACCTTGTCAAAAGAAATTCCTGGCGTGTGATTATTATTGGTTGTTTAGTTTTGATTCTTAGTAATTTTTTCAATTGACATTGCAAACATTGTTGAATATATTGTTGAATATCGGATTTTAGATTTTTCCAATAATAGTTGTATTATCCTAGTTGTATCCTGTGATACTTTCATCTTTTTATCTTTGTAACATCTCGATGTCCTCCAGTAGGCGAGCAATACATTTCGTCGATTATAATAGACCGAAGATCTTTAGGTGGGTATTTGATTAATCCATTGCATATTATTAATGTAGTTGTTGATGAAAGTTAATTGTAATAAAGATTTAATATCATTCTATGGTTACGTTATTAATAAAATCCGTTTTTGCGATACTAACGGTTTCTAAATTTAATTTTTCAACGATATTTCGTAAATCTTTTACCACTGAAATTTGAGAAAATGTCATCGTCGGACCTTCACGTTGCCCTTCGCTAACAGGCAAAGCAACATGATGTTTTTTATACTTTATAGCTTTGTCTTCGCCTACGGTCAGATCGCTTAGACAAGAAATTTCGTTTCTTTCAAATAATTTTCGAGAGCTTGAATTCCATCGGTGTCAACAAATAAGTAATATTATCCCTGCATAGAAATAATAAATCGCAACTATTCATTATGTTACCTTCGGTCACCTTTATTTTTGAATTGATTCTTCGTCTTCGTCATCGATACTTGCATCTTCTTCGATATTTCTTTTCTTGTCTGGTGAATCGTTTCTATTTTCTATTTCTTCGATTTTATCTTCATTTTCCTGCAATAATATTTCTTGACGAATAATTTGCAATAATATTTCTTATTTTTTGTTTGACTTCGGGTGCATTCTATTGTAATTAAGTGGCTCATGGATTTCTTTAACCTCGGTGACACACAGTTCTTTGTGTGTAAATGATATTGAGTCTGTATTTTCATCAGACAAATTGTCGGGCATTTCATCTTCATTTTTCTCGTCGGAAAGATATAATTCAAAATTTTCGTCCTCCTCTTCTTCGTCGGTTTCTTCTAACATTCTAGAAATTATTTCTACGTCTTCCGGACCATTAAGATTCAAGGATTCTATTAGAATTAATTATTTTGCAATTTATTTCTTCGAGATTTACAGAATTTCTTGATAGAGCGTCAATGTTTATGTTGGTTTTACGTGTTTTCTATACGACATCATATCCTGCAAGCTTCAGCGGAGTATTCTCATATTTGCATCTTGTGCGTTTTTAAACCAGAGTGGTTTATGATCTGTGACCAACATGAATTTTCATCCGTATAGAAGTGGTCGGAAATGTTTAACAATATTATTACACAATACACTATTGCTAATCCTTCTTTTTCATATATATCATACTTTACTTCGTTTTCGATTAATGTTAGCGAGGCGTATGCTATTGTCTTTATTTATTTCTCCTTGTGATAATGTCTCCCACGGCTATTTCAGAAACATCTGTCGTTAAAATGAAAGTTTGAAGAATTAGGATACTGTAAAATAGGCTCTTCACATAATCTTTATTTTAATGTCTCAAATTCTTCTTGAAGATGTCCATTCAAAAATCGTATCATTCTTTTATAAGTTTGTTAGTAATTTCGCTAATTTTGAAAAGCTTGGTATAAATCTACGATAATATCCTGCTAATTCTAGAAATTGTTTAATATTTTTCGGAGTCTCGGAAAATACCTTATGGCATCTAATTTTTTTGGATCCGGTTTGACTCCATCCTTGCTGATTATATGTCCTAGGTATATTACTTCTGTTTTCGCATTTATCTAACTATAATTTCAGATTAGCTTTTCGAAGTCGGTCTATTAATAAATTATATTTTCTTGCGTGTTCTAATGATGTGGCATATATGACAATGTCATCCATGTAAATAATTCTTGGCCTTGTAATCCTGATAGTACTAGATCCATTAATCTTTGTTTTGCTCCTAATTGATCTAGAATGTCAACAATATTAGGTAATGAATATGCGTCTCCGACAGTTTTTTCGTTCAGGACGCAAAAATCTAATACCATTCTCCATCTCTTTTTTCTTTTCGAGTCCTCTTTTTTCGGAGCTATCCATATGAGCGTATTGTAAGACTGAGAAGGCTTTACTATGCCTCCTTCTTCGACTTGGTTACTTATTTCTTCCTTATGAAGTTGTGGAAATCTGTATTGTCATGTGTTTATAGGTATATCGATAGTCCATCGTTGTAGGTATTTGATGTTGCAATAATTAGTTGCAGTTAATTTCTCCAAAAATATGAAATCTGTCTTGGCTATTAGATATAAGATTTATTATGTTTTGCTCTTCTTGTTCATTTAAGTGTTCCAAACGTAATAATTCCACAATTCTGTATGTCTATTCTTATTAGATTTCTCTGACAATGTAAAGCATTTGAGCAATATATTATCTTTTTCTCTTCTCTCTTTTTGATTTACATTTACGCATGAATTTTTCTATTACTTCTTGGGATTGAACTTATGTTGATGCAGGAATTTTCGAAGACTGTTTACTTTTCTTTTCGCAATTATAAAAGGATCTGACATTTGGATCATATAATTATATTATTTTCACGAATTCTTCATTAGTAACATGAGAGGTTTGGTTATTATTATCCATGGATCTTCTCTCAACTCTGGAAAATTTGATTTCTTCTGGGAGTATTAAAAAAATCCTTTCCCTTTCCTTTTAAATAGAATTGAATCGCATTGCGTAATGAGGTTTGGTTACTTCCCTCCTCGCAATCAACAGGAGTAGAATTTACTGGGGAAGTACGGAAACCTTCCTCCGGAATTCTAGGATTATTCGAATTTGTAGGAGAGATTTGGAAATTTTCCCCTCTAAGGATTTTTAGAATTGGATAAATTTTCGAGAGAGGTTTGGAAATTTCCCTCTCCTTGGATCTTGGAATTAATTTGACTTTCAGGAAGAATTTGGTAACTTCCCCCTCTGTGGATTTCGAAATCTAGGTGAAGGTTTGAAAACCTTGCTCTGGATTAGAATTTTTATTTAATTTTTTATTTCCTCTCGTAATTTCTTGAATTTTCCTTTTATTGAATTTTCCCTATTAAATTCTCCCGAAGCAGTTTTGATGCCAAAAGATAATTCATTCGATAAGTATCTTTATGCGCTGAAATTGTATGTATCTGACTGCTCTCTTCATCCATTTCCACGTAAGTAAGCCTTAAAAAGATCAAGTTACAATAATAGTTACAATAATAGCCCTTCGATTCTAGGTATCGAATAATGTGAATCCATAAGTTAATAAGGATTGACAGCGATTTTATAATCGACACAGAATCGGATTTTCATCTAGCTTAAGAACTGGTACTAATGGTAATCCTCAATCGCTTTTTTCTATTGAAGTGACAATTCTGTTTTTTTGAAATTTTTCTAATTCCAATTCTACTTTTTCGAATAGCATAAGGGATTTCTCTCGGTTTGATAAAAACTGGCTTAGAATTGTGACGAAGCTAAAGAGAACATTTAATATCTGGAATTTTACTTACAGAATTTTACTTACTGCTCAAAAATCTTGGGAAACTGCTTAGCTAGATCATTAATGATTATTGCTTGAATTGATTTAATCTTTGGCACTTCTTTCCTGTTGTCAAGTTCCTTTAGATTAATATTTAAATGTCATATCCAGGATCGTTCTAATATTGGGAATCCATCTGAGTAAAAATGTTTCTTTTGAACGGCGTCTCTTATATGTAACAAATGCTTCATTAGTTGCTCCTAATGTTATTATCTTCTTTATCATAAATACGAATACTTGTGATAAAGAGTCTGAAAGATTGAGATGTTCATATTGTGATTTTGAAATCAGTTTATACTCGCTTCCTGAGTCAACTTCAAACTGCTGGATTTTATCATTAATTTGAACCTGAATAAAGTATTTTTCCGTTTCATTGGAAATTGAATTTGAAAATAAATCGACTGTAATAATTTGATCAATATGTTCTAAATCTTGAAGTGACGAATTTGTTAAATTTATTTATAATTCTTTACTATTTGACTAAAATTTAAATTTGTTTTAATATTTTGATTTTGTTTCTTTTTGAGAAGTAACGTTGAAATGTGTACTTTGGATACGTGACCTAACTTATTACATGAACTACATTTCAATTTGTTTGTTGAAATTCTACATTGTTGACTTTTATGATAATTTCTAGACATTTGATGCATATATTTTCAATTCCTAACGTTTTAAAATCAAGTCTAGATCTGGATTGCGATTTATTCCTTTAATTTGCCTCTTATCTTTGAGTTCCTTCTGTAAAAATGTTTCTGGTTTTTTTCTATATGATAATCGTGATATCCAATTTCTTTGATGTCGTTGAAACTATGTGTAGAATCTGTTTTTTTTTATTTCTTGATTATTTAATCTGAGCATTTCAAAAGCTAGAGCTTTGTCTACTGCTGCCTGGAATTCAATGCCTCTTTCTTGCAATAATTTCTCTCTAATGCTGGAATCTTTTATATCTCTTATAAATTGTGCTCGCAAAAATATATTTGCAACTGATTTACCGCAGACATTCAAAACCGCATGAAGGTAGAAACTTACATAATTTATTATAATATTCGCCTATTGATTCTTTTTCTTTCTGTATCCTTGATAAGAATCTATGCTATTCGATTAGTTTTCCTGGTACGGAACTCAGATATTTTTCGAGCGATTCGGCGATCTGGACGTATATGAGATTTTCGAAAATATTCGGCGCATGATTGATTTAACGATTTCGTACATTTCACTTCCGATGCAATTTAAAAACATCTTCTTTTTCATTGTCTGGCTTATGATATCCTTCATTTTTATGAAAAATTTTCGAATCTTTCGCGTACTAATACTGACTAAATTTTTCAGTCTTTCTTGAATGTTTCGAAATTTAGAATTAAAGAAGGATTTGTAGTTGTCGGTTCTGCTGTTTGCATAGCTGCGACGAATAAAGCCATGAATGTCTAGAACTGTGCCTGATCCATTTTCTGTATTGAATTTCTAATTTCTTAGAATCTAATTTGATTTTATTTATTGTTCTGCTTTTTAATCCTCGTTGCTAATTACTATTGCTGATTAAAAATTTATTCAGAGCAGGAAAATACAAAAAGTTATATTGACAGATATAATAGATAGCGAGTAAAACGTTTTTACAAGAAGAAAAGTAAGTCCCTCTAGGGGCGCTGTATGTGCCGTGAACTACAGAGATACCGAGAGGGCACTAAAGTGAAATATATAACACTTGTAGATTACATTTTTCTTTGAATCATGTTCAAGCAAATCTTTTTGAGCTTTAATAATCCCATCGAATTTATTGTGACTGAAGAAAGATAACTTGATATTAAGATTTTTGGTGATGTTTTTAAATTTTTCATTTAAATACATGATGGAAGGAATGGTAACATAAACCATTTTTTTGAAGTTTGCACAGCAAAACAATTAAATTATCAACGACCAAATAAACGAGCATGAATGTAACCAAATAAACGAGCATGACTTGTAATTTTCAGAGATGAAGTAGAAAATATTCTTACAAAATATCACACAAAAGACAAATTCATAATTGAGGGAAACTATTGTTTTAATTTTTTGGATATCTCATTAACAAGATTCATAAATAAAATTATCGTAAACTGACAAATTAATAAACTAAATTGGGCTCTTTAGATAATAAAACAATCATCAATCAGAAATTTCCGGGCGATTGAGAGCAATAATAGCGCAGAAGTTGGTGCGTTTAATCTTTCACAATAGTATATTTCAATTCTTACATAACATATCGATCAATTTCAATTCCATTCGAATCATCTTTAGCGATGAAGTAATTACATGTGATGTTTTTGATTGTAATTCTGCGCTATTATTGTTCTTAATCGCCCGGAAATTTCTGATTGATGATTTATTATTTAAAGAGCCCAATTTAGTTTATTAATTTGTCAATTTATGATATGAATTTTATTTATGGATCTTGTTAGTGAGATGTCCAAAAAAGAGACAATGGTTTTCCTCAATTGTGAATTTATGTCTTTTGTGATATGTGTTGAATTTTGTAAGAATATTTTCTATTTCCCTGAGAATTACAAGTCTCATATTGTTCGTTTATTTGATCGTTTATTTGGTCTTATCAAAGAGAAGAGGCAGCTTACTGCAGCCGACGAGACAGCGAGTGCATTGATGATTGTCAGCCAACAATGCGACGAAGCCTCAAAAAAGGGAAAAACCTACCGATCTCAAGAAAGAAACACGAGCGCGGGAAGTACAAAAATTACGAGTGTTATTATTGTCATATTCCCCATAATTGTAAAAAGAAACATAATGATCAAAAAGTATGAAAAAAAGTGCGATGCAAGCGATAAGCGCGAGAACGGCGCTGCAGGTTTTTACGCATTCGTTGTTAGAAACGACATCTCTATGACCAATTATATGTGCATAGACGACGCGTGGTTCTCCGACAATGGTGCTTCGCGGCACATGAATTTTCGAAAAGAATGGTTCGCGGATTTTGAGGCGTGCGATAACGTGAATGTTAGCCTCGGTGATAATTCAGTTCTCGAAGTCAAAGGCTGTGGCACGATTCTTATAAAAAAATTAATAAACAGCGACTGGCAACATGGCAGGTTAGAGAATGTATTGTGTGTTCCAGTTGCGTAAAAATTTGTTTTCAATCGATGCCTATACCACAAAAGGCCATTCATTTGTTTTTCAACGATAGGGTTGATATTTATTTGAAAGATAGGAATTTAATCGCGCAAGGAATTAAACAGAACAATAATTTTTTTAGAACCTAAGAGATCGCAATTTATTGCATGCGCCATGCCGATACAAGGCTTGTTTTGTTTCGTATGTCGAGCTAAAAACGTATGATGAAGCCGTGACTGGGGAAGAATCGGAAAATGAACCTAAGCCATTTGCGAAGAGCTAGAAGCTCATGATCAGAATTAAACGTGAAAGATAACGACCTTACCTTGTGATCGTAAAGCCATAAAGTATAAGTGATTTTTAAAATAATGCTGGTCAGGCAAAATTATAAGTCTATATGCGGCTCAAACCGCATTCTCCCTTTCCGTAGAAAGTTCTTCTCGCAGAAAGCTGGTATAGATTTTAACGAAATTTTCTCTTCAGTCGTGCGGTATGATTCTGTTCAAACACTTTTGTCAGTTGCAGTCAATTATTTAGAAGTTTATCAATTCAATGTCAAAACCGCTTATTTGAATAGTGAATTGGAGGAAGAGATTTACATGCGCATTCCCGAAGATATGTGCGCCCCGAAGTAACTCAATGTGTAAACTTAATAAGGTACTGGCCTAAAACAAACTGATCGATGTTGGAACAAAAAAGTTCGATACTTTTATAAAAGATATATATTTCTATTAGTTCAGAATAACGCTGACAATGTGTTTACTTCGAATTAACGGTGATAAAGTGTATCTCGCGCTACATATATAGATAATGGTCTATTAATAGCTTCGAAAATCGACTATTAATTTAATTATAAGCACTTTAAAGAATAATTCAATATTACAGCAGATAGAGCTGACTATTTTACAGGAATATATTAGGTGTACAATTTTGCTTCCGCCGTTTTTTTTCCGAAATTCGAGGCTTTATTGTAAAAAACTGGTTATACATTTATGATTCAAAATATTGTCCATCGCTGGCCACTACTTTCTCCCATCTTTCGGGTAGCGTACGAATCCCGCGTCGAAAAAACTGGTCATCTTTTGAGGCTATCCACGAATCGATCCAATTTTTTACTTCTTCATAAGACCGGAAGTGCTGGTCAGCCAGGTCGTATGCCATTGATCGAAACAAGTGATAGTCAGAGGGAGCAACATCTGGAGAATACGGCGGGTGGGGTAGGACTTCCCATTTCAACGTTTCCAAGTATGTCTTGACCACTTTCGCAACATGGGATCGAACATTGTCATGCTGCAAAATCACTTTATCGTGTCTCTCGTTGTATTGCGGCCGTTTGTCTTTCAATGCTCGGCTCAAACGCATCAATTGCGTTCGATACCGATCGCCTGTGATTGTTTCAGTCGGTTTTAACAGTTCATAATACACTATGCCGAGCTGGTCCCACCAAATACAGAGCATGACCTTGAATGAGGAGCCGTGAATATTCGGTTTGGCCGTCGACGTGGAAGCATGGCCGGGAACTCCCCATGATTTTCTGCGCTTGGGATTATCTAATGAACCCATTTTTCATCCCCAGTCACAATACGATGCAGAAATCCCTTCCGTCTTTGCCTTTCAAGCAGCTGTCACAAGCAAACAAATGCCGTTCAACATCTCTCGGCTTCAATTCATACGGCACCCAATTTTCTTGCTTCTGAATCATTCCTATGGCTTTGAGGCGTTTTGAAATGGCTTGTTGAGACACTCCCAATAATCGTGCCAATTCTTCTTGATTTTGATACGAGTCTTGCTCAAGTAATGCCTCCAATTCTGCATCTTCGAAAACCTTCTCTCTGCCACCGCTATGCCGGTCTTCGACGTCAAAATCACCGTACTTGAAGCGTTGAAACCACTCACGACACGTTCTTTCACTAATAGCGGCCTCACCATAAGTATTTGAGAGCATTCGAAGAGCCTCAGCCGCAGATTTCTTCATATTGAAGCAAAAAATTAAAACCTCCCGCAAATGACGAGAATTAGGCTCGTAAACTGACATTTTCAATCGAGAATAACTTTATGCAGACACAAATCGACTAATGTTTCTATGGGGTTATGTTGACAGATGCCCAAGTTTATTGTATGACGTCTATTTATTTCGATCACCACTTACCGCTAAATCTAGGAAAACGGCGGAAGCAAAGTTGTACACCTAATAGACAGAGCGAGACTATCAATAAGACAATCTTTATTTATCAAAGAAAATACATGGAATCTATCCTGCATAAATTCGCAATGTACAACGCACAAATTCCTGCAGTTAGCATTCCTGCAGATCCACATGTCAGTTTAGAAAAGGTTCTTTGTAATAACGAAATATATGATATTTTATACCACGAAGCTGTCGGATCGCTCCTGTTTGTGTCATTAGTCTCGAGGCTTGATATTGATATACGCAATAGGACTTGTAAGATATTTAGAAAGACACGGTAAACTCTATTGGCAAGTAGTCAAGCGAATATTTTGTTACCTGAAAAGAATCAAAAACCGGGATAATGTACACAATGTACAAATAGTGGCAGTAGAATCGAATTACTAGGATTCTCAGATTCCGATCATGCCAGTGACAAAGATATTAGACGTTCTACGACCGGTTATATCTTCGAATTGACCTATCACGTCAAAATATTGTTAGTCTAAGTACCATCAAAGCAGAATTCGCAGCAAGAGAAGCGATTGTTTGCGTGAACTGTTGAGCGGCATCGGATTTCAATGTAGAGAAACTATCATTCTGCATATAGACAACCAAAGTGCGATTAGGCTGACGAAGAATCCAGAATTCCACCGACGCACATTGAAATCCGATATCATTTCATAAAAGACAAATATGATTGCAAAGAAATTGACGTTGAATGTGTGTATGAAGGATTAGAAGGCAGATTTACTGACCAATAGCGTTTCCGCAAATTATGTAAAATAATAAACTTGACAGACGGGATATCAAAAACGCTCGATCAGTAGAAGTTTCAATCAGTTGATATCTTGCATTTTTGTCCTTCCGTGTATTTTACACTTTTGTGGATTGTCTAATTTTGACATTCTTCATGACTGTGAACTGTCGTCACGCGTCACCTTGCAGGCATGTGGCTAATTTTTTTTTTATCTCCGCTCTCTGTGTGTGCGTTCATTTTGTTGTCTTCGCTCATCCCATTTGACACATGTGACATTAATAAATCTTTTTTTGTGCAATTCAGCATGTTTCTTCACCTAATCACAATAAACAGCATTGAATTAAAGTTTCAATATTAAAATTTTCAATATTTTTGGCACTCTGTTATTTAAATCATGAGTAATCTGTGTTGTACAAATATCAAAAAATAAGGAAATAATATAAATAATATAAATTCGCAATTACGTTATTAATGATTTAATATATATATAATATATATATGAATATATA
>NW_017259552.1:167043-176914 GCF_001594045.1 Atta colombica
TGCATTGTTATTTTTTTAGGTAATTATTATTGAAATGTTTAGCATTTGTACAATGAGTGCAAAAAGTATTCGTATAGAGAAAATATTTTTTTTTTAAATTTTATTTTTAAAAATTAAATATTATCCAGTGAGAAGTGAATCATCGAATTAATGTCGAATCGCTACGATGATTTCAACATCAATATGACATCGATTCGATGTTTAATTGATTATCATCTCTTGTTGAATAATTATTTATTCATAAAGCATAAAATGGACTATATGTTTTTTAAAATTTTGTATATACCAAAAAGATGTACATTAATTATAGAAAATATATCATTTGAAAAATAAGCAAAAATTAAAAGTTCCATTGTTTGAATGCTTAAAAAGTATTTAATTTAAGTAGAATCGAAAAATTTAGCTTATAATATCAGAAATGTTCATTTGTATATGTTAGAACAGAATATATTCAATGTATAAAATTGCTAATTAATTAATTTAATGTTTATTTTCTACAAATAAGACTTTTTTAAAAAATTTCCTTGTATGAATATTTTTTGCTGTCATTGTATATATGTCCCACAAATTGTTCGTATATATGAAAAATATCAATTATTACATAAAAAAAATTATTAAATATATATTGTATTATAATATTGCTGCAATATTGCTTTGTAATATTTTTAAAAGCGGATATTTTACCATTGTTCCAATGTTACAGCAACGTTGCAGCAATTTTGCAATGTTGCTACCTTGCAAAGAAAGATTTCTGCAACATTGCTGTAATTTTTCTGTGTTGTATGGTTGTATTCTCTTAATCACTTAAATTTTAACAGTTACGCGAACTTCTAAGCGCCGACCATCTTTAATAATATCTCGTCGATGATTAAGCCCAGATAAACGACACTGGCAAAAGATCATTTGACCAACAACAGTTGCCGAACACACTAATTGCACTTGGAATGCAATACTTGAAATGCAGTCAATGCGTCCCAACCGAAATCACTATGAGTACAAAAACGAAATGCAAATTATCAAATACATATTTTATTAACATTACAATTGAATGTATTGGAGATTATATGATTTAATTTGTTTTTGTATTTATATTATTATAGATACATTTTTACGGCATTTGTGTGCTTTATATGCATCAGTGCACTTAATACATCCTAGAGACCCTCTAATCAAAATCTGGTCACCTAAAGTAGCCGTCATTTTTCATCGAAATTGTGTGAGAAAAAAATTATGCTATCTCATTCTACAGTGGTGTTGTAAGTTGCAACTCTATAGGGACGCTCTACATATAAGCTTCATAGTTTTTGACGAACAAATATTCTGGCATGTTCGGACGACTAGCTAGCGATTACGATTAAAATTTTAAAAACGTAAAGATTTAGTAATGTCTATCTTGCTGCAAATTCACATAAGTTTCTTCATGGTTACTATAGAGTCCTTCTAGAGACTATTTCTGTAGGAATTTGTATTACATGTAGAATTTGCGCAGCATGCATAGGTATTCATGGGAATGCAAATAAGTTGGTATAGGTACTCACAGGAATGTGAACAAATACATGAGAACTAAAAGGTCTGTAAGATACCACAGTTTGATGTATAATAATATTATATGTAGGCATATGTAAAAAAAGAAGTGAGAAAGGATCTCTATGGAAATTGAAAATGCTTATAGACTACCATAGAATGATGTGTATACATCTCCTCTATTCTATGTGCACTTATCTGTTTCTGTATGTCAAAGTGTAATATCCTACAGGCCTTTAATTTCCATGAGGCATTTGTTCTTATGGGTATTTATACTAACTTGAGAGAATTATTCATAATTCCCAAAAACTATAAACTACAATAATAATTAACAGGGTACAATAATAATTAACATAGTTAATGTTTTTTTTTAACTGAATAAAGTTAAAGTTAATGGTTTTACAAAATTAATAAAGTTAAAGTTGTATATATATATTATAAGGATTATCTCGGAATATTTGTGATTATTTTGAGACTAGTGTGCAGATAGAGCAGATTAAACTGAACTGAAAGATTCTTTATTATTTTGCAATTTTCGCAATTATTACCCAATGAGCAGAATTTTTAAAATCGACGCATAAGACAACCTTAAGATAGTTACACTTTTTAAGTGTTTTTTTGAAGAACATTTTTAAAATATGTCATAAAGAATTCTGAAAAATATTTTAAAGTTGTCGTCTTATGTATCGATTTTACTCACTTATTCGGCAATCTTTTGAAAATAATATCGTTAACTATTGTGAAAATTGCAAAATGATACAGAAATTTTCGATTCAATTTAGTCTACATCTACACATGAAAATAGTTCCAAATATGGAACATCCATATATCATTTAGATCCAATTGCATAACGTGCGCATTATTCTTTTTCCTTGCCATCCTAGAAGCCTCTTTTCATAAACTCATGCTATAGGTTCGTATATAAAATTTTGTAGGAAAATTTCATATTATTCTATATATACGCTGCGTAATAAGAACCCATGAAAAAATCCATAATAATTTGCAACATGATTGGAACCTTCTCTTATGGGGACCTGTCGACTACGAGTATCCATAGTTAGGCAAACGCAGGAAAATTCTCCACAAGAATTTGCAGCAGGGTCATAAATATTACAATAGCAAGTTCATGGCCATGCATCATACAGTTAAGTATAAGAATAATGTATTTTTATTATGCAATTTTATTAAATGGAATGGATAAAAAATGTTCGATCAATCACAAATCGGAAAGAAGGTGGCCAGATTCCAGATGATTAGAGAGTCTCTAGTGCATTCCAGTCGAAATCGCTATTAATTGTAACAGTCGTGCACTAGTACACATTAGTGCATCCCAATATTCAATTGCTCGAAGAACAAGCTAACTTAAATACTGCCATTATAAAGAATTTTATTTTAAATAAAAAAGTTAAAAATATCTTTCTAACATTTTTTTAATGTAAATTTTGTCTCAAAATTTCATAATTGTATTGTGCAATATTTTGTAAATATTTAGTCTATTAATTTTTAAATTCTTAATTTTTTTCTTAGACACTCGTTTTGCATAAAAAGATTATTTCAAGAATAATTATACAAATAATTATACAAATCTCGAACTTAGTTCTTACAGAATATAATTTCACAATACTTTACACTGCGTACTTTGCATTACGATCGAAGCGTCGCTGAATATCCATTTCACAATCATTCCGGGGTACGCAGATGTCTTGTAACAGCATATCAGTGAGACCGATGATTTCATGCCGATGTAGCGTTAGGTTCATTACTTTGCAGCTAACGCCGAGTACTGACAGAAATAACGAGAATTTCTCGATGAACGTCTCGAGATCCTCTGTTATGAAACAGTCAACTAAACCGCAAAATGTGAATGAATAAAGTAGAAAATTCATTACGATAGAATAAATAATGTACGCCCAATACTTGATAAATGTCAAGTTAATGGGTCGCCAGTATCCGATATATGTTAATAGCGCGAACGATAACGGAAGAGTATGCATGATTAACTTTTAAGAGTCTAAAGAAAGATCTCGATGATCTTAGGTAAGTCTCGATAAAAAAATATTTCTTGCAAGACAATTAATTCTGAGGATACTATTATATTGCAGTTTCCTGCATTTCCTCATGTCAGCGTTTCATGTCTCATATCGCTTTCCTTATTCTCTTTTATTTAGGAATTACTTTAACTTGCGACTTACAGATAATTCATGCATAAATAAGTTTTGTTAATCATTTCATGAAACACTACTTACAATTCTACAAAGACTATATATCCATACGCTATAAAGACACAATTAAGTTCTATCTTATTCCATCTTATTTAAAAATGAATGTTTGTATGAATTTGCTTCCTATGTCATTGTCGTGATCGATAAGCGAGTCTTAGATCTCATCTCTGACATAAAATACATTCTTCTAATTTATATACTTTAATTACTTCTGGAACTTTCAATTATCCGTCAGCTTTGCATTTTTAACAAATTTAAACTTGAATTACAAGAATACATTAAAGTAATTGATAATTGCCAATTTTTCATTAAATTAGTGATTATGTGTGAAAGACAAAAGACTTCTAGATGGAATAATATAGCTCCGATGATAGCTCCGTTATTGCGAGTAAAGTAAGTCGCGTTCGATTATCCATTAATATATAATAAATGCAGCAAGGGGTAAAGTGTGCACCTTGGAGAAACCGATACACATCTGTCTGTTTTTTTTTCTATACCATACTAAGCAAGAATTCACTCTTCCTTTTTTCTAGAAATTTTGTGGAATCATAAGGTCTGTTCTTTTCATTTCCTTACTACACCGTTTATATTTTCTCTTATTGTCTTCTCCAATACAGAGAGAAAAAGGAAAAAGATGAGTCATGCATAAAGTTTATCTGAAAAGAACAGATCTCTTTTTTATCGTCGTTTATTTAATTCAAATTCTATTTTTCTTTTTAATGAAAGAAGTGTAAAAAGTGAGCAAATTGCAAAATCAAAAAATTGTGCTCCTAATATGAGATACCCCGAGAAATCGGTAAAACGCAAAGTAGATACATTAGTACTGCAATTAAAAAACTGTACGTAATGTTTCTAAAATATGAACAGCCAGTGTGTGCACAAAATGGATATGCGATGCATTGTATCCGGAACTTATGGTATCTTCAGATAATTGATAGAAACCAAACATTGCAGAAACAGTCATTCGATGTTCATTCCGATTGTCTTTTTTATTATTGTATAATAAGATTTAACAATGATTTTCACTATGACATAAGAGTATAAATTACTTCATATTATAAATACTCTGGATGTCTCATATTATGATTTCCATGCTTTATAGTTTTATGATCATCAAATCTAATTTCTAAATTCTAATAATCTTATTTAAGCAATTCAACATATCCCGTATTTTTCTATTAATTATCTTATTCTATCCCTACAAGAAGAATTTATTACCAAATATTTACTTATTAAATAATAAACAAGATTTAAAGATTCATCTCAATGAAATTTGAAGACATCCAAATTTTAAAATCTTTTTTAACAACGACTATAGGTATAATCTAATAATGAATTTTCCACTATATAATTTTCAATCCAAGAGCAAATTCATGGTGGAACCAATAGATAGCGTTTATTAGTTTAGCAAAAACGCCGCTATCTCATGTAGGGCTCTCATAATAGGAGGTTTTCCTCTATATATAAATTTTCTGTTATTATTATAAATAACATTAAAGATAGTAATAAATAAGAAATATAAGCAGTGTACAATTATGATTACATACCCAAAATAATTAATTACCTAGAAATTAATTACCCATTTTGTTTCCAAATTGTTGCCAAATTGATACTATTATAAATTTCAACGAAATTAATTGTCAAACCAGAGTCTACTGTGTTCCGCTGATGAAAATGTAAAGCTTGTCGAAGCGTCAAAGACAAACAAAGATTTTTGTGAACAAAGAATTTTAACGCTTCTTAAATACTCGGATTTTTATTAACTCTTAAGCATGATCTACAATAAATTACAAACTTCGTCGCCAGTCGCAATGCATCGCAATAGCCAAGCAGAAGCATCAATAATAATTAGTGACTCTTCTGATTGGCTGTCATGAAGCATTGCGATTGACGGTGTGTTGGTAACTTATTATAGACCACGCTTTAGTGTCGAATATTCATACACCTCCGAACTCTCCCAAACGCTCCATAAAGTGTCGAAATATGTGTCACATTTTCTACACATTTTAAATATCTTTTTTTTATTAACATTTCTCAAACGCTCCACAAAAAACACTCCGCAAAAAATGCAGGAACGTATCGATACACTTCCTAAACACTTCATAAATATTGGGAGTACAAATAAGTTTTGCAAAAGACGGCGCCACTAATAAATTATAGTTAAAATTGTTTGATGTAAAACGACATATTGTAAGATTGGACATTAGGCAACATCACCTTGGTATAATCTTGAAATATTAGCGATTTTATATCAGCATCATATATTTTTTTTGTAAATATCGAGTTTTGAGCCAAATAAGCGTCATTTGTGGGAACTTTTGATTTACTTCTTTAATTTGAAGAAATCTGCAGCTGAGGCTCATAGATTGCTTATAGAAGCATATGGTGATGCTGCCTTAAGTGAGAGAAGTTGTCGTGAGTGGTTTCAAAAGTTTAAGAATTTGACGTCGAAGACAAAGAACATAGCGGAAGGCCGAAAGTGTACGAAGACGCGGAATTGGAAGCATTATTGGATGAAGATTCGTGCCAAACGCAAAAAGAACTTGCACTTACATTAGGAGTGACTCAACAAACAATTTCATATCGTTTGAAATCATTGAGAATGATTCAAAAGCAAGGGAATTGGGTTCCATATGAACTGAAACCGAGAAACGTCGTTGAATGTCGATTTTTCATGTGAAATGCTGCTTGTCAGGTATAAACGAAAGAGTTTTTTGCATTGTATAGTCACTAGTAGTGAAAAATGGATTCACTACGATAAGAGGAAATCATGAGGACCACCTGATCTGCTTCAACATCGACAGCGAAGCCGAATATTCATGGAAAAAAACTCATCTTGTGTATTTGGGAGGGTGGGATCAGCTTGGTGTCGTGTATTATGAGTTGCTCAAACCGAACGAGACCATTACTGAAGCTCTCTACCACACAATTGATGAGATCGAGCCGAGCACTCAAGGAAAAACGCGCCCACTACTATTCCAGGCATGACAAAATTATTCTCCTGCATGATAATGCTTGACTACATGTTGCGGCGCCGGTCAAAACCTATTTAGAAACATTCAAATGAGAAGTTCTACCCCACCCGCCGTATTCTCCAGACATTACTCCTTCCGACTACCACTTGTTCTGATCGATGACGCATGGCCTCTCCGAGCAGCACTTCACATCATAGATACCAAAAATTGTATCGATGATTGGATAGCCTCAAAAAATGAAGCGTTCTTCCGATGTAATATCCACATGCTACCAGAAAGATGGCAAAAAGTAGTGGCTATTACTTTGATGGCCATTGCTTTGAATAAAATATTATGTACCGTTCTTTCACAATAAATGCTTAATTTTTGATAAAAAACGGCGGAAACTTATTAGGTGTACAACTTTGCTTCCGCCGTTTTTTTTTCCGAAATTCGAGGCTTTATTGTAAAAAATTGGTTATACATTTATTCAAAGTATTTTCCATCGCTGGCCACTACTTTCTCCCATCTTTCGGATAGCGTACGAATCCCGCGTCGAAAAAACTGGTCATCTTTTGAGGCTATCCACGAATCGATCCAATTTTTTTATTTCTTCATAAGACCGGAAGTGCTGATCAGCCAGGCCGTATGCCATTGATCGAAACAAGTGATAGTCAGAGGGAGCAATGTCTGGAGAATACGGCGGGGTAGGACTTCCCATTTCAACGTTTCCAAGTATGTCTTGACCACTTTCGTAACATGGGGTCGAGCATTGTCATGCTGCAAAATCACTTTATCGTGTCTCTCGTTGTATTGAGACCGTTTGTCTTTCAATTTCTCGGCTCAAATGCGTCAATTGCATTCGATACCGATCGCTTGTGATTGTTTCAGTCGGTTTTAACAGTTCATAATACACTACGCCGAGCTGGTCCCACCAAATACAGAGCATGACCTTGGATGTCAAAATCACCGTTCTTGAAGCGTTGAAACCACTCACGACACGTTCTTTCATAATAGCGGCCTCACCATAAGTATTTGAGAGCATTCGATGAGCCTCAGCCGCAGATTTCTTCATATTGAAGCAAAAAATTAAAACCTTCCGCAAATGACGAGAATTTGGCTCGTAAACTGACATTTTTAATCGAGAATAACTTTATGACGCAGACACAAATCGACTAATGTTTCTATGGGGTTATGTTGACAGATGCCCAAGTTTATTATATGATCTATGATCTATTTATTTTGACCACCACTTACCGCTAAAGCCATCTATAGGAAAACGGCGGAAACAAAGTTGTACATCTAATATTTACTCCCAATATATATAATTATATATTCATAAATATATATATTCATAAATATATTCATAAATATATATAAATAAAATTCATAAATATATATAATTGTATGAAATATATCCATGGTGTATGTTCGTCATTCTTCTTTCTTTTGTAAAATACTTTTAAGTGTATTAGAAGTAATAATAATAATGTGAAAATATTAGGAATAATGAGAAGGATAATTTTGTGAACATGTATGTAGGCAAATTCTAAATGCATAAAGGGTAACTTATCGTATTATATTTATTATAACTGCAAGTTGAATAATGATTTGAATTAAATAAATTGTCATTTACCTAATGACAAAGTACTAAGTTATAGATTCCTTATTTTATAATAAATATGTTTGTATTTAAAATATATTTTTATAAAAATTTTATTAATATGTAGCCAAAGATATTTTAAAATATACATTAATCTTCATTTAATGTTAGTCAATTACTTCATATCAGTAATCATCTTACCCCGGTTCCGGGGTTAGTTGAATCAGGAATGCATTAGAAAAATACATTTTTTTCATATATATATCAATTTCCCTTTATTATTAAAATATTATTAGACAGTCAAATGTATGTAGTAATTGGTAGAATTCATTTTTTTGATAAATCACTTAATTTCGTCTGTAAAAATTCAAAACTGAAAAATGAGTTTACTAGCTCGGTCTCTCCTACAATGTTTATGTCGTGTGTTTGTATCAATAATATTTCTTTTGCAAAGTGGTCAGTTCTTCTTCTTGAAACTCAACCCAATTGTATAGCTGAATGATATCTAAATGACTGTTACTATTGCCGTTGTTAGTGATTTTTCACCAGATTGGAAATTTTTGAGAGTCGTTTGGTGATTTGATGATTATTTTCCTTATTTGGTGAATTTTTTGATTAGTCAATTACTAAATTTCTTTTTTCTAATTGGTTAATCGAATTGAAGCATTTGTAGCATGAAATGGAAGACGTCAGCCGCAATCAACGCAGTCGACAATCAATCTATCTTGATTTATACATGGGCGTCAGGATGACGTACAAATCTATAAGGCCTTTTGTATAACGCATAACGCATAATGCAGAAGCGAATCAGTTAATCAGAATCTTTCCTTTTCTCCCATTACATAGAAAAGAAGAATTTTAATTGATTGATTCCCTTGTGCACTATGCATTATGCGTTATGCAAGAGTCTGTGCATCGGCTATCTGATCTCTAAGTTCTACCAATTCAAATGTTTGTCGACAAAGATTGTGGTCAAAGTCTCGTTATAAATGCTTTGAAGTGTTTGATAGACTAATTAGAAGAAAGAATTTTACAAAAACTAACCAATTAAAAAATTCTCAAAGTATTTGTAACATCGCGTTGACCGTACCCAAAGCGTTGAAAAGAGAAGAAGCTGAGTGCAAACAACGTGAACAGATCTAATTATTCCGCCATTAGTCGTTCTATCTTTTCAGTAAGTAACTAAGAATAATACTTGTGTCGATGGAATAATACTTATACATTACATGGAAGGCATCCTGTGTTACAAACTATTGTCGTTTTTTGTACGTTTTTGGAAAACGTATTAATTATTTTTGTTATTTGACAATAAATAAATTTAAATGGCTAAAATTTAAAAACAATATTACAAAGAGCATATATCACTATACAAGATCTTTTGAGCGAAATAATATATAGATTTACTAAATATAAAAAGAATAATTTTAAAATATATTCTAAACGTTCAGTCTTAATTAGATTATCTTCAGTACACATATAATAAATACATTAATTCAAACTAAGATGTTATCGCAATTAAATTGACAGATGCCTTAAATTGTGATATGGAATTGAAAAGAACTTTTTTT